>NC_134690.1:213234765-213534765 GCF_050947455.1 Rhinoderma darwinii | reverse complement strand
AACACCCCTCAAGGTATTCATCTAGGGGTGTAGTGAGCATATTAATCCTGCAAGTGTTTGGCAGAAATTGGTGTGCACTCGATGTTGCAGAGTGAAAATGGGATTTTTTTCATAGATATGCCAATATGTGGTGCCCAGCTTGTGCCACCATAACAAGACAGCTCTCATATTATTATGCTGTGTTCCCCCGGTTTTAGAAACACCCTACATGTGACCCTAATCTTTTGCCTGGACATACGACCAGGCTCAGGAGTGAAAGAGTACCATGTAAAATTGAGGCCTAATTTGGCGACTTACACAGTATTGGTTCACAATTGCAGAGGCTCCGATGTGAAATAATAAAAGAAACCCCTGACAAGTGACCCCATTTTGGAAACTGCTCCCATCAAGGCATTTATTAATGGGTGTAGTTGGCATTTCCGCCCCATAGATCTTTTCCATAAATGATTGCGCCGCGGAAGGTGCAAAGTAAAAATTTTAATTTTTCCCTAAATATATCATGTCAGTGGCAAATATGTAGTGCCCAGTTTGTGCCACTGGAGACACACACCCCAAAAATTGTTAAAAGGGTTCTCCTGGGTATGGCGATGCCATATATGTGGAAGTAAACTGCTGTTTGGGCATGCTGTAGGGTTCAGAGCGGAGGGAGCTCCATTTGGCTTTTGGAGCGTGGATTTTGCTTGGTAGTAGTTTTGTTTGGAGTCTTACTGGTGTTTCCGTTTAGAATGTGGGGAATATTTAAGCTGGGCAGAGTACATCAGGGGCATAGTCAGGTGGTATAATAATGAGGTAAAAAAAAGAATAAAATGATCCATAAATGTGTATTACGTTGTGACACAATCCTTTCTGCACAGGCCGGTGTCGCACTAATAAATATCCGTCCTTATCCCTCTTTTGGTCCACACTCCGCACCTTTGCAGTTTGAGGAATTTTGCTGGGAAGTATTGTCCTGGTATAACATGGGCACCCTCACATCCAGCAGATATGTTTGGGCCCTCCCCTTCCTGGTTCCCTAATTTTAGTGCCTAGATAATTCGCCTCTTGAAACAGAAGAAATGGTCCCCTCGGGCTGCACAACCGCATATTATTATTTCCTGACTTATTGGAGCCTTAACTAATTTAATTTTTTCATAAACGTAGTGGTATGAGGGCTGTGTTTTTGCAGGATGAGTTGTAGTTATTATTGGTACCACTTTGGGGTACATGCGACTTTTTGATCACTTTTTATCCTTTTTTTGGGAAGCAAAGTGACAAAAAAAACAGCAATTTTGGCATATTGTTCTAGTTCTTTTTATATAGCGTTCACCACGCATAATAAATTACATGTTACCTCTATTCTGCGGGTCAGTCTGATTTTAGCGATACCTAATTTATAGCACTTTTTTTTGTTTTACAACTTTTTGCACAATAAAATTACTTTTGTAAAATTACAAGTTGTGAGAGCCATAACTTTTTAATTTATCCATCGACTGAGTTGTATGAGGGCTTGTTTTTTGCAAGACGAGTTATAGTTTTTATAGGTACCATTTTTGGATACATGCGACTTTTTGTTCACTTTTTATTTAAAGTTTTGGAAGACAAAGTGACCAAAAAAACAAATTATGGCAGTATTTTTTAGTTTTTTTTCACGGCGTTCACTGTGCGGGCTTAATAACATAATATTTTTATAGTTCAGGTCGTTACATTCGCAGCTATACCAAATATGTATGGTTGATTTAGTTTTTTCAATAATAAATGACTTGATAAGGGAAAAAGGGCGATTGTGTTTTATTTTATTACTTGAAACTTTTATAGTATTTTTTTTAAACTTTTTTTTGAAAACTTTTTTTACACTTTTTTTTTACACTTGTCTTTAGTCCCACTAGGGGACTTGAAGCTCCAACTGTTTGTTTGATGTTCTAATACATTGCACTACCTATGTAGTGCAATGTATTAGAACTGTCAGTTGTTTACTGACAGCAAGTCGATCAGGCTCCGCCTTCGGACGGGGCCTAATCGGTTTCTGTAATTGCAGACAGGAGGCCATTGTTAGGCCTCCTGTTGCAATAGTAGCAGTCGCCAGCCTTGCCATCGCATGGCAGGCTGCCGATTTGCTACAAACCGCTAAGATGCAGCTATCGCATTGGATTGCTGCATCGAAGGGGTTAATGGCAGGAATCTGAGCTAGCTCCAGTTCCTGCCCATACAGCGGACACCCAATGCTGATGACGCCGGCTCAGCTTCTGAGCTGGAAGCTGAGCCGGCGTCATCTTGCTGATGGTACCGGAAGCCCTTTAGGCCTCGCTGCCGAGCGGGGCATAGGAGGCTTACATTACTGGCCACCTGGGAGGTAAGTATTAGGCCTCCGGTTGCCATTGCAGTCACCGGCAACCCAGCGATCACGTTGCTGGGGTACCGGTGTCTAAAAACTTCTCACATGCTGCGATCTCTATCGATCGCAGCATCTAAGGGGTTAATCGGCCGTATCGGAGGCTAACTCTGGTCCTGGCCATTACATCAGGGTGCCAGCTGTAACATACAGCTGCCACCAGGCGGTGATGGCGCTGGCTCAGCTCCTGAGGTAGCTCCATCTCCTTCACGTACAGTTACAGTGAATTCGTTAAAACACCAGTTCCCATCACTTAACTGTACGTGATTTTTCGGGAAGGGGTTTTCCACTACCAGAGAACTGATAACCTATCCATGGGATAGGTCATATGTATATGATCGGTGCAGGATCGACACCCGGATCCCGCTCCGATCAGCCTCCCTGGGGCGCCGGAATTTTTGAAGGGTATGCAGGAGTTGGAGCCAGAAGCAGATGGCTCCAACTACTGTATTCACTTGAATAGGAGCAGAGTTGTATTACTGCAGCTCAGCCACTATTCTCTGACCGGAGCCATCTTCTTCCCGCTTCAACTCCTGCATACCGTTTAAAACCTTTCCTGGAGGCAGCCGTAGTGGCTGATCGGTGCGGAGTCAGGGTGTCAGACCCACACCGATCATATACTGATGACCTATAGATAAGTCATCAGTTGTCCGGTCGTGGAAAACCCATTTAAAAAAAGTTAGCACACTTATATACATAAGAAGGGGTTTCCATCTAAACCTCTAAGCTGCAGACTCATGGGCTTGACTGCTGCTAAGCTGTTAACTGTTGTAAAAACATTGCCAATCTAACTTTTAGCTCAGAAATTGAATCATGTTGCTAGGCAAAAACTGCCTAATGACAGCAGTCTTTTCAATGGGGTCATCGGCAGCACTGCCCTAGCAACAAGTCTCTCAGATTACCCATGTTCTCAGCTCAAGGCAGTGGGAATGAAGCTTGGGAGGAATTAAGCCACATATTTTTCTATGTTTTATTGCTACATTAACGTTTATGTAAAAAGTATTTGAAAAACTTGGATGGAAAATGTAGATATTATACTACATACAACGCTGAGAACATCCACTTCTGCAAATTAAATAGTAAATTGGGTTAGCTGCTGTATACATCTTCAGATTAAAACTGTATGAACTAGATATAATTTTTTTTTATTAGGGATGTGTCTATTGATAAGTGACAGGTATGCAGGTATCTGATGGGACCCTAACCCATGCTAGAATGAAAAAGGATGCAACCAAATTTTTTTTTTAACAGTACCACTGGCATCACTTAAATTGGGCTGAGATGCCGTTATCTGCACAGTGCCTGGATGGAAGCAGTGCCATGCTATGACTGAAATACCTTTTTAAACTAAACATTTTTCAATGTACCCCCTGCTTAAGGAGACTTTGCCACCAATATAAATTATGACATATCTCTTGGAAATCCTATAATTTCCTAATCAGTGAGGATTTGGCCACTGGTAGATCTACTAATCCCAAAAATGAAGAGGTATATTTGGATTAATTGTAGGGTCTATACGTGTGTAATATATTTAGGGCATTCTTTGTACAATGTAAAAATAGTATTTTAACATTGTATAGTAGTCAAAAACTATATAAAATAGACACCAACAACATTCTTCGTTCTGAAATCTTTATTAATCCCTGTGAATATTTTTTTGCTCTGTCATTTTAAGTCTTTTCGTAGTAAATTACTCTCTAATCAGCTTGAGACGTGCCTGTGTTATTAGTAATGCTGTATCCCATTGGAGAGATCACTCATCAGTCATAGGTTACCTAATGCTTCAACGTCAACAGGAATCCCATATCATTATTAAGGTCACTGCACCCACTAATTATAGGTAATACTTGTGTCATAAAATGTAAGGTTGTACTAGACTGATAATGATATGGTTATTTAATTAAAACTAAATCTGTCTGACTGTGAAGGATTACTAAACCAGGCTCATCTCTACTATTAATAGTGACTATTTACTTCATCACATCATCTGGTCTATAGTGGTACAATAGAGAACTACAAATAATCACAACTGTGAAATGGGAGTTTATCTGGGCTTTATCTGGGGTTACCTTTTCAAGTTCTGTGGGAGAGGTTTTAAGTGTTGGTATGCAGTTACTTATTTCTAAGAATATGTGACCAGACAGAACAATTAGTTAGAGCGGTGTCAATAATGCAACTTGGCTCACTGCTCTAAAATACATACTACAGTAAAGTAGTAATGGCCACAGCAGAATATTGCTAAAAAATCTGTCCTAAGAAAGGAAATTCAGACTGCAGGCCATGCCTAGGCATGTCGTTGTATAAATGAGGTTGATTTGCTTGTATGAGTTTTATTTATAGAAGTACACGGATTATTTTAACAAATAATGATTTTCTGTCTTCTATATGAATTAGAAATTGTGTACCGTTATTTCAGATAGTGGCAGAAGCATTTATCTAAACCAAGAACCAAGCGGTTTGTGATTTTTAAAAAAAAGAAGAAAAATAAAGCAAAAATTGTTAGTTAAAGTCCTCTTACATGGCCCGTCCTGGGCCGTGTAAATGAACCGCCGATCAACGAGACATCTCGTTAATCGGCACTCGTTTGCTTATTTCACAAGGAGCTAGTATGGGGACGAGCGCTCGTTACTCCGATCACCCGTCCCCATACATTATTATCATGTCGGCAGCACGTCTCCCTGTTGACACAGGGAGATGTGCTGCCGACAATGATCATTTTTTTTAAACGATACGATCAGCAGATGAACGAGCGTTTGCTCGTTCATCTTCTGATCGCTGCCCTGTTACACAGGTCAATTATCGTTAATGATCATTCTATGAATGAGCGTTTGCCTGATAATTGGCCCATGTAAAAGGGCCTTAAGCGTTAATGATCAAAATGGATCAGAACCATGAGGAGAAAGTCAGACAAGGCTGTAGTAGTAGTAGTAGTAGTAGTAGTAGTGATAGTAGTGATGAAAATGAGTGGAAGAATGCAGAGGCGTAGCTAGGCTCTCCAGCACCCGGAGCAAAGATTCAGTTTGGTGCCCCCCCCAACCTATTTCCTGACATCTCCTCCCCCCTCACCATGTTTGTTTTCTCTGCCAATCAATGACGTGTAATTTCTTTTCCACATTTCTTTTTTGTACATTTTACAAGCAATATAGCTCTATACACAACACCAGAACCAAGCTCATTACATATATATATACAGCACCAGAACCAAGCTCATTACATATATACAACACCAGCACAAATACAGCTCAATTTAGTGCAACTCCTGCCGTATAGGTTTGCACTAATTTGTTTCCAGCTCCCAGCATGGCCCGAACAATGGTAAGGATATGCTTGGAGATGCTGTTTCACAAAAAAAAAAAACATATCATAATCATACTACCCATCATCTCGCTACAGATTATACAGTGACTGCAGTACTGATTAGAGGCAGAATAAACATTTACATTAAGTGACGTCTCAGATTCTTTTTCTCCATCCGGTCCAGACCTCTATGGTGACTTCTCCCGGTCACAGCCCATTTCTGAAGTTTGTCGCTAAGATGTCTTCAGCTTCTCACTTTTCCAAAATTTCTACACCTATAAACAAAGAAAGTTCTGATTATACCACACACTACGCCCCTAAATATAATAGCGCCATACACTGCACCTCTAATTATAATAGCACCATACACTGTGTCACACACACACACACACACACACGCACACACACACACACACACACACACACCATGCCCCCTGTAGATAGTGCCTGCCATAGAGCCCCCTGTGGATAGTGCCCCCCATAGAGCCCCCTGTAGATAGAGCCCCCATATAGCCCACCCCTGTATATAGTGTCCCACAAATAGCTCCCCCTATAGAGCTCCACAGATAGCCCACCCCTGTATATAGCCCCCTGTAGATATAGCCCACCCCTGTATACTGTATAGTGCTCCACAGATAGCCCACCCCAGTATATAACCCCCCATAGATAGTCATTCCCCGTAGATAAAGCCACCCCCGTAGATAAAGCCACACACATTTTTAGTACGATAAAATAACAAACTATTCAAACTCACCTTAATCCCGTTCCCACGCCGTCCAGCAGAAATGGAGACCTGATTTCTTCTGCGTACGTCTCCTGGGGTTGAAAGAAGCGTCTATGAAAGCTGATGATGGCAGGGCAGAATGACTTTCCCCGTCATTCAGCGCCTTTCAACGATGCAAGCGGCGAAAAGTTTTTGCATCTAATTGTACCTGTGTCCTACAGATGAAGGTACAATAAAGTGCAGGAGGGGGTGGCGCTGGTGCCCCCCTCTAAGTTGCGCCCGGGGCACATGCCCCGCCTGCCCCCCCCTAGCCATGCCCACCCTTAGCCATGTACCTGAAGAATGCATACAATACATATGGCCCCTGGCAAATAAATTAATCACTGGGTGTCCCACTCTGTGGACCCCTAGCAATCAGCTCTAATCTGCAGCATGTATTCAATTAGTCTGCCACCACAGCGGAAATTAAGTACTGTACAGTTCACATTGAAATCAATGAGCTGGTGGTGAAATGCATGTTCTTTGTAGCTGCTCTCCGCTCTGGCTAAGAGATGAGGATCCTGAATGGTGAACACCTGTCTATTAATTCAGAATTCCCAAACAGGGTAGTCACAGAAAGAAGGAACTGGGACCAGGAATTGATGTAAAAAACAAAGTCACTACTCAGGATGCACAACACTTCTCAGGATATATACGAGAGGCAGGCAAAGACTCTCCAACTTTGATAAATTTTGGTTAAGGTTTGTTACAATTTTGGCTTAGGCAATGATGGCTGCTCACCACTCGGTGTAGGACAGAGTTCCGGCACTCCTCTCTGATGCAGGTCCTTGCTTGACCTCTGGCTTGCAGCCTATTTAAATATGCTTGCGGGGAGGCTTCTTCCCATCCACCCACCAAACACACAGTTTCCCATGGGGAGGCTGCTGCCACTTTCACCTGACTAAATGATCCATGCGGAGATGCTCCAGCCCGTCACCCGCTACGGATCCAATCTTACTCAGGGCCTTCTTGTGCTGTCTGGTCCAACAAAGCACATAGCAACAAGTCTGCTTGCTCTCTCTCCATATGGGCCATAACCCAAGCACTTAACCCCATTAGGCAGGAACACCCGCCTTTTATGCACTAAGCGTTGACCCCAGCGTGAGGACGCCATACATCTTAAAGTTACAGCACTCGCTATTGCCTGTACCAGAACCATATGACAATATATATATCAGTACAAATGAAAAATTACATGCAATAGGAACATGTCTTCCTCCAGGAACTCCAACACTGAGGCGAAAAGCACATTAATGTAATAACGTTAGATAGCCACAAGAGTAGGCATCATCTTAGGGCCAAATTGCGAACCAACCGGACAGTCGAAGAGAAGGTAATAATGGAGCATGTATCAGAATACTGACAGGCCACAGGAGTACAGGAACCAGGCACTCTCCAATTGGAGAAAGGATTTATTACAAGATGATGTCAAACAGATGGCTGATGGTAAACCACGGATGACGGGTGATAATAACAGTCAGATGATGGAGACCAAACGGATAATGCTTGTTGATAACAAGGTTACCCTAACTAGGTCTCCCTATATCTATTCCTGGAACCGTCCCTAAGCACTAACTCGAACACATATAGTTGAGAGAAATTTGTTTTAGGTCCAATTTGGTAGAATCGGTTGTTCAATTCCATTTGATCAGAATAAACTCACTGCAAATCGAAAGTGCCCCTACTGCCCTGAAAATTTGTCTGACCCTCTGATGTCTTCTAGGACTGTATCATAGTTAAATCCAACCCCTTTCAAACTCTTTATTGCCAAGACAGCCAGGGCGGTATTTAAAGCTCACTCTGCCCTATGCACCAATGTCTTAATACACCCCCATTAACCCCTTAAGGACGTGGACTAGTTGGCGCGTTCAGGACGCAGCCCCATTTTTCAAATCTGACATGTGTCACTTTATGAGGTAATAACTTATGCTTTTACCTATCCAAGCGATTCGGAGACTATTTTCTCGTGACACATTGTACTTTAATATATGGTTGTGTTCAGATGGCACTGGTTTCTTTGGGTGCTCGAGGTAGGGTCCCAACCCGGGTGTAGGTTAAGAATTTGTACTCGGCACACCTTGCTTGTGTTACAAAAATATATTTTTATTATGGATGCCAGAGGCTGTATGTGCGACGTCGACGTTTCGGTCAGACAGACCTTCGTCGGGCACTGAGCCGTGCTGGGGACTGGATCGGTACAAAATATGATGCGTATATAGCGCTGCTGTGGTCAGAGCGGTAAGCCGCCGGTTACTGACCACAGCAGCGCTATATACGCATCATATTTTGTACCGATCCAGTCCCCAGCACGGCTCAGTGCCCTACGAAGGTCTGTCTGACCGAAACGTCGACGTCGCACATACAGCCTCTGGCATCCATAATAAAAATATATTTTTGTAACACAAGCAAGGTGTGCCGAGTACAAATTCTTAACCTATATTGTACTTTAAGTTATTAGTAAAATTTGCCCGATACATTCAGCTTTTTATAGTGAAAAACACCAAAATGTAGTGAAAAATTTCAAAAATTTGAATTTTTCTAAATTTAAATGTATCCTCTTGTAAGACAGATAGTTATACCACACAAAATAAATGCTAATTAACATTCCCCATATGTCTACTTTAGCTTGGCATCATTTTTTGAACATCTTTTAATTTCTCTAAGACGTTACAAGGCTTAGAACTTCAGCAGAAATTTCTCACATTTTTAAGAAAATTTCAAAAGGCTATTTTTACAGGGATGAGTTCAGTTGTGAAGTGGTTTTGAGGGACCCATACGATGCAAACCCCCATAAATCACCCCTTTTTAAAAACGGAACCCCTCAAAGTATTCAAAACAGCATTTAGAAAGTTTATTAACCCTTTAGGCGTTTCACAAGAATTACAGCAAAGTAGGGATGACATTTATAAATGTAATTTTTTTTGCAGAAATTCATTATTTATCCTTTTTTTTTCCTGTAACAGAAGGTTTTACCAGAGAAACGCAAAGCAATATTTATTGCCCAGATACTACAATTTTTTAGAAATATCCCACATGTGGTCCTACTCTGCTTTTCGACTGAAGCATAGGCCTCAGAAGCAAAGGAGCACCTAGATGATTTTGGGGCCTCCTTTTTATGAGAATATATTTTAGGCGCCATGTCAGGTTTGAAGAGGTCTTGTGATGCCAAAACAGTGAAAACCCCCCTAAAAGTGACCCTATTTGGGAAACTACACCCCTCAAGGAATTTATCGAGGGGTATAGTGAGCATAGGTTTTTTGCTGACTTTAGTGGAATTAGGCTGTGAAAATGAAATCAAGATTTTTTTCTAATAAAATGTAGTTATAGCTCAGATTTTTCCATTTTCACAATAAATAAAGCAGATAAAGCACCCCAACAATTGTAAAGCAACTTCTTGAGCACAACAATAACCAATATGTGGTAATAAACTTCTGTTTGGACCTACGGCATGGCTTAGAAGGGAAAGAGCACTATTTGGCTTTTGGAACTCAAATTTTGCTGGAATGGTTTTTGGTGCCATGTCACATTTGCAAAGCTCCTGCGGGACCAATTCAGTGGAGGAAACCCCCCAAAAGTGACCCCATGTAGGAAACAACACCCCTCAAGGAATTTATCAAGGGGTATAGTGAGCATTTTGACCACACAGTTTTTTTGCTGACTTTAGTGGAATTAGGCCGTGAAAATGAAAATCTAAATTTTTTCTAATAAAATGAAGTTTTAGCTCAGATTTTTCCATTTTCACAAGGAATAAAGGAGAAAAAGCACCCCAACATCTGAAAAATAATGTCTCCCGACTACGGCAATACCCCCTAAGTGGTCATAAACTGCTGTTTGTACACACGGCAGGGCTCAGAAGGGAAAGAGCGCCATTTTGAGCTCAAATTTAGCTGGAATGGTTTTCGTGTGCCATGTCACATTTACAAAGTTCCTGCGGCGCTAAAACAGTAGGAAACCCCCAAAAGTGACCCCATTTGGCAAACTACACCACTTAAGGAATCTATCTAGGGGTATAGTGAGCATTTAGACCCCACTGGTCTTTTTCAGAATTTATTGTAATTAGGCTGGAAAAATTAATATCAATATTTTTTCCTCTAAAAAGGTGTATTTTTTTCATTTTCACAAGGGATAAAGGAGAAAAAGCACCCCAACATTTGTAAAGCAATGTCTCCAGAGTGCGGAAATACCTCACATGTGGTCATAAACTGCTGTTTGGACATACAGCAGGGCTCAGAATGGCAGGAGCGCTATTTGGCATGCAGATTTTTCTGGATTGGTTTTTTGGTGCCACGTAGCATTTGCAAAACCCTAAGGTTCCAGAGTACAGTAGAAGCCCCAATAAGTGACCCTATTTTGGAAACTACACCCTTCAAGGCATTTATCATTTGCCTGGACATATGACCGGGTTTAGAAGTGAAGAGTAACATGCGCATTTGAGGTCTATCTTGTTAATTTTCCCAGCATTGGCACACAATTGCAGGGCTCTGAGGTCAAATAGTAAAAACAAAACCAAGCAGTGATACCTATTTTGGAAACTACACCGCTTAAGACATTTTAAGGGGTGTAGTGAGCATTTTGCCCCCATTGATGTTTTTTCATTAGTAATTAATGTGCAGCGGATGGTGCAAAGTGAAAATTGAAATTTTCCGCTGATATGCCATTTTAGTGCACAATATGTTGTGCCCAGTTTGTGCCACTGAAGACACACACCTCGTAAACTGCTAAGCTGGTTCTCTCGAGTATGGAGATGCCATATATGTGGACGTAAACTGATGGGCACACTATAGGGCTTAGAAGGGAGGGAGCACCATTTGGCTTTAGGAGCGCAGATTTTGCTTGGCAGTTGTTCTGTTTGGAGTTTTACTGGTATTTCAGTTTATAATGTGGGGGTATATGTAATCTGTGCGGAGTACATCAGGGTATAATAAGAGGCTATAATGGTATAATAATGCGGTAAATAAATAATATTTCAGAGATATGTGGCCAGTGTCGCACTTATAAATGGTGCCCGATTTTATCCGCATTTGAACACTGCACATTTTGTGTCTCCATATTCTGAGAGACAAAACTTTTTATATTTTTCAGTCAAAAAAGCTGTGTAAGGCTATGTTCACACGGAGTATTTTGCCGAGTTTTTTGACGCGGAGACCGCATCACAAAACTCGTCAAAAACGGCCCGAAAATGCCTCTCATTGATTTCAATGGGAGGCGTCGGCGTCTTTTTCCCGCGAGCAGTAAAACTGCCTCGCGGGAAAAAGAAGCGACATGCCCTATCTTCGGGCGTTTCCGCCTCTGACCTCCCATTAACTTCAATGGGAGGCAGAGAAAGCGTATTTCACAGTGTTTTATGCCCGCGGCGCTCAATGGCCGCGGGCGAAAAACGGCGTGAAAAACTCTGCGAAAATCGGCGTGCAGGGAGAGGAAAATTTGCCTCAAACCTCCAAACGGAATTTTGAGGCAGATATTCCTCCTGCAAAATACTCCGTGTGAACATAGCCTATGGAGTTGTTGATTGCGGGACGGGTTGTAGTTTTTATTTGTACTATTTTGGGGTATTTTTACCGTGTGGGAAAAATAAAATTATAGTTTTATAGATTGAGTAGTTATGGACGCGGTGATACCAAATATGTGTACTTTTCTTATGATAAAAGACTTATTATAGGGAAAAAGGCAGTGTTTGTTTTTATTAACTTGAAACTTTTCTTTTTACACTTATATTCAACTTTATTTTTTTTTTGTCCCACTAGAGGACTTGAGGGCCTCCACCTCTAATCTTTACTCTAATGCATTGCACTACCCACGTAGTGCAATGCATTAGAACTATCAGTCATTCACTGACAGCAAGCCTATTAGGTCCCGTCTGTGGATGGGGCCTAATAGGCTATCGTACGTGGCAGACCAGGAAGCCATTGTTAGGCCTCCGGTTGCCATAGCAACAATCGACATCCTCACGATCACATCATGTCGATGCCGAGAGCTACAAACCACTAAGATGCTGCAATTGCTTTTGATCTAAGGGGTTAATGTCAGGTATCAGAGCTAGCTCCATTCCCTGCAGTTACAGCATGGTGTCAGCTGTAACATACAGCTGACACCGGCGGCTGATGTCGCAGGCTCAGCTTCTGAGCCTGCACCATCTTGTTACTGCGGCCGGCCGCCTTTTAGGCCCCGCCTCTGGGCGGGACCTAGCAGGCATCCATGCTTGGCAGACATGAGGCCATTGTTAGGCCTCCAGTCTGCTGGAGCAGTCATCGGAATTTCATTGCGGGGTTCCGATCTGCTTGAAAACACCATAGATGCAGCACTCGCTTTTAAGCGCTGTATCTAAGGGGTTAATCGGCCAGATCAGAGGCTAGCTCCGGTCGTGGCATTGAAGCAGTGATAGCGTCAAGCTATCACTGCTTTAAAACTGTGTCCGCAGACATGTATGCAGGCACAGTACCCTGTTAATGCTCTGATGTAATAGTCCGTCAGTTTGCGTTAACAGGACAACGCCTGTGACGGACTATTATGTCTCATAGCGTTCAGGGGTTAAACGCCACCACATACCGAGACTGAATAGCACCACCATACAGTGACTAGATAATACAACCACACCGTGACTGGATTATACCTCCATACCGTGACTGAATAACACCATCATACGGTGACTGGATAATACCTCCATACTTTGACTGAATAACACCACCATATTGTGACTGGATAACTCCACCAAACCGTGACTGGATAACACCACCATACCATGACTGAATACCACCATACCGTGACTGAATAACACCACCATACCATAACTGAATGACACCACCATACCGTGACTGGATAATATCTCCACACCGTGACTGAATAACACCACCATACTGTGACTGAATAACACCACCATACTGTGACTTAATAACACCACCATACTGTGACTGAATAACACCACCATACTGTGACTGAATACCACCACCATACTGTGACTGAATAACACCACCATACTGTGACTAAATAACACCACCATACTGTGACTAAATAATATCTCCATACCGTTACTGAACAACACCACCATAACGTGACTGGATAACACCACCATACTGTGACTGGATAACACCACCATACTGTGACTGGATAACACCACCATACTGTGACTGGATATCACCACCATACCATGACTGAATAACACCACCATACCTGAATAACACCACCGTACCATGATTGGATAATATCTCCATACTATGACTGAACAACACCACCATATTGTGACTGAATAATACCACCATACCGTGCCTGAATAACATCACACTACTGTGACTGAATAACACTACCATACCGTGACTGAATAACACCACCATAATGTGACTGAATAATACCAGCATAATGTGACTGGATAACACCACTATACTGTGACTGAATAACACCAACATAACGTGATTGGATAATACCTCCATACCATGACTGGGTAACACCACCATACTTTTGCTGAAAAAAACCACTATGGGAATACTACAATTATAATACAGAATTTCCACCATACTGTGAATATTACCATTATACTGAGACTGCAGACAGTGATCATATAGTGGTCTGATTCTACACAGGCAGTCTGTAGAGTATCACCACACAGTGCAGAGTAGATCAATTAATAAAATACTGGTCAGGTGCAGTCAAAGGCAGAATAAACAATTAAATCCTGTGACTCACAGTTCGCTTTCCCGCTTTTTCTTCATCTGACCCAGACTGTAATGATGACTTCTTCCAGGATGACTTGCCTCTACCGTTTGAGGCACAGACGTCTTTTCCTCTGTGATTTTCCAGCACATCCACTGCCTCTTCACAAATCCCCATCCTGCTGCCCACTTTAATAGTGTGATCCTGCTGCCACTAAAAGGCACCAAGACACTGGGGGTGTATTGTTATTGGCTATAGGGGCATGGTGGCTGAGAATCAGGAGTATTATAACTAGCTAAATTAATTCAACGTGGCAGATATTGAGGTGGTATTGTGGCTTAGAATTGGTGGCATTGAGGTCGGCATTAGGGTGCATTTTAGGGGTATGTCTGCTGAATGCCTGAGGCATTCTTCTGTTACTACGGGACTGCTTAGAAATTGTGGCCTCCTTCCACCCAGAAGTGATAGATAGAAAGTTAGATATGAGAGAGATAGATATAAGGGAGAGATAGAGATAGATATAAAAGAGAGAGAGAGAGATTTCACATACCACACTGTGGGCACACGGAGGACTCTTTTCATGGTTGCACACTCTCCTGGGCTGCTTCAGTTCCTGCTTGCCACACACTTCCATTACACTAATCCCCTGTCATTATTTAGCTGCAGGAGCAAAAGATGGAGAGTGAGGAGCACACAAGCTATTTAACATTGTTCTGCTACTGGCTGGCTATATTGCTCCAACCCCATATGAGCATTTCTTTCCAGCCTCCTCCATGGTAGTGGCAGGTGTAAGTAATTTTGTACTGCTACCATGGAGGAGGCTCAAGAAAATTTCTCCAGAATTCCCTCAACTATGAGCACTTAGGGTATGTTCACACGGCCAAATTTCAGACGTATACGAGGCGTATTATGCCTCGTTTTACGTCTGAAAATACGGCTCCAATACGTCGGCAAACATCTGCCCATTCATTTGAATGGGTTTGCCGACGTACTGTGCAGACGACCTGTTATTTACGCGTCGTCGTTTGACAGCTGTCAAACGACGACGCGTAAAAATACAGCCTCGTCAAAAGAAGTGCAGGACACTTCTTTCAGACGTTTTTGGAGCTGTTTTCTCATAGACTCCAATGAAAACAGCTCCAAAAACGAGTTGGTAAAAAAATGAGTTGGTAAAAATGCGAGTTGGTAAAAAACGTCTGAAAAGCAGGGTCTGTTTTCCCTTGAAAACAGCTCTGGATTTTCAGACGTTTTGGTTGACTACGTGTGAACATACCCTCAGGGTATGTTCACACGGCCTATTTACGGACGTAATTCGGGCGTTTTTGCCCCGAATTACGTCTGAAAATAGCGCCTCAATAGCGCTGACAAACATCTGCCCATTGAAAGCAATGGGCAGACGTTTGTCTGTTCACACGAGGCGTATATTTACGCGCCGCTGTCAAATGACGGCGCGTAACTAGACGCCCGCGTCAAAGAAGTGACCTGTCACTTCTTTGGCCGTAATTGGAGCCGCTATTCATTGACTCCAATGAATAGCAGCGCTAATTACGGCCGTAATTGACGCGGCGTTCAAGCGCCTGCACATGCCGGTACGGCTGAAATTACGGGGATGTTTTCAGGCTGAAACATCCCCGTAATTTCAGCCGTTACGGACCCCCGCCGTGTGAACATACCCTTAAAGGGAACCTGTCACCAGCATTTCACCTATTACACCAGCAATACCTGATGGTAGAGGGTGAAAAATCATTTCTATATAACCTATAATTATCTTCTTAGTCGGCTCTGTAGCTTTAGTATTCTGTTTTTTAGTATTCCCACACCGTATGCTAATGAGCATAAAAGAGTCATATCTTCGTTTGAAAAGAGTCAAATCTTCGTTTGAAAAGAGTCAAATCTTCATTCCTCAAGTCTTTCCGCGTTTACCCCGCCTCCTTACTTGTGATTGACAGCTCCTTGCCTTCCCCCAGCACACAAAACCCGCACTTGTGCATTGATGTCCTCTTCTGGGTTGTGCGCACAAAGGGACACCGGATTATTACGATAAAAGGCACAAAATGTTTGCAGACCGTTATTTACAGTCAGAGGAGGAGTTTAGGAGAGAGGATAATAGCAATGAACTTTTGATAGCAGCGGCCAGTGAGGGATAAGTAAAGTTCAATAGGTGAAATGCTGGTGACAGGTTCCCTTTAACTTCGGAGCAGGGGAGGCACTGGCGTAGCTATAGGGGTCGCAGCGGTCGCAATTGCGACCGGGCCCCGAAGCCAGGGGGGCCCACGGCCCCCCGCACCACATCAATAAAAAATTACTATAGTAACTCGGGCCGCGGGCCCCTGTTACTATAGTAACATACTTTACTTACCTTCCTGGTTCCGGATCGCAGCGGAGGTCCTGACGTCAGGCGCTGTGCGCAGCGCATGACGTCACAGCGCTATGCCGCCGCGCACAGCATCGAGACTACAGAACTCCCGCCGCGGCCGAAGAGGAAGGTAAGGTTATCCCTGACTCCCGGGACCCGCCAATCAGCTATTTTGAAGGGGCCGCAGCACTCGTACGAGAGCTGCTCCCCTTCATTTCTGTCACTTCATTCCGGTCACACTGTGAATCGGTGTCGGCGATTCACAGTGTGGGCGAGTAGTGAAATGAAGGGGAAGCAGCTCTCGTACGAGTGCTGCGGCCCCTTCAAAACAGCTGATTTGCGGGTCCCGGGCGACACATCAGCTATTGATGGCCTATCCTGTGGATAGGCCATCAATGTTTAGGGACTGCACAACCCCTAAGCCTACGATGTAGCAGGCTTAGGGGGCCCATGAGACAGGATCACAGATTGTGTGATCCTGTCTGCTGGGCCCTGTATCTAAGCCAATCACATGGTAGGCTTAGATACATGGCCCATGCGTGATCCTGTCTGCTGGGCCCTGTATCTAAGCCAATCACATGGTAGGCTTAGATACATGGCCCATGCGTGATCCTGTCTGCTGGGCCCTGTATCTAAGCCAATCACATGGTAGGCTTAGATACATGGCCCATGTGTGATCCTGTCTGCTGGGCCCTGTATCTAAGCCTACCACACTGTAGGTTTAGATACAGGGCCCCAGCACACAGTTATCTTATACTGTATAAGATTACTGTCTGCTGGACCCTGTATCTAAGCCTACCTTGTGGTAGGCTTAGATACAGGGTCCCACAGACAGTATCACACATGGGCCCTGTATCTAAGCCTTAGAGTATGTGCACAGACACTAATTACGTCCGTAATTGACGGACGTATTTCGGCCGCAAGGACCGAACACAGTGCAGGGAGCCGGGCTCCTAGCATTATACTTATGTATGATGCTAGGAGTCCCTGCCTCGCTGCAGGACAACTGTCCCATACTGTAAACATGTTTTCAGTACGGGACAGTTGTCCTGCAGTGAGGCAGGGACTCCTAGCATCGTACATAAGTATAATGCTAGGAGCCCGGCTCCCTGCACGGTGTTCGGTCCGGTACTTGCGGCCGAAATACGTCCGTCAATTACGGACGTAATTAGTGTGTGTGCACATACCCTAACACATGTGTTACTAATCGTTTTTTGTGTGTTTTCTTACAGGTTCGGTCGTTAGACTACGGCGGATTCCAGGACTACTTCGATGACAGCTTTTTTTTTTATTAATAAAATGGTTAATGAGGGCTGTGTGGGTTTTTTTTTTATTTCAATAAAATATTTTTTCTATGTCTTTGTGTTTTTTTTTAAACTATATTACTACCGCCTTAGTAATGGCCGCCGGCTGATTGACAGCATCCATTGCTAAGGCGGGGCTTAGTGTTAGCGGATGCAGAGGCCAACACTAACCCCCTTTATTACCCCGGTACCCACTGCCACCAGGGGTGCTGGGAAGAGCCGGGTACGATCCAGTACCTGACCATCTGTAGTGATGGTCGGCCACTGGGGTGGCCGCAGGCTGGTATTATCAGGAGGGGAAAGGCCAAAAACAGTGGCCCTTCCCATCCTGGTAATGCTGCCTGCTGCTGCTTTATTGTATCTGGCCGGTTATGAAAATGGGGGGGACCCCACGTCATTTAAAAAATAATTGGAAAGAACGATGTCGGGTCCCCCCCAATTTTCATAACCAGCCAGATACAACACAGCAGCAGGCAGCATTACAAGGGTGGGAAGGGCCACTGTTTTTGGCCTTCCCCAGCCTAATACTACCAGCCTGCGGCCACCCCGGTGCCTGCCTGTCACTACAGATGGTCGGGTACTGGTTTGTACCCGGCTCTTCCCAGTACCCCTGGTGGCGGTGGGTACCCGGGTAATAATGGGGGTTCGTGTAGCCTCTGCACCGGCTAACATTAAGCCCCGCCTTAGTAATGGAGGTTGTCAATCAGCCAGCGGCCATTACTAAGGCAGTGATAATAAAGTTTAAAAAGATACAAGCACATAGAAAAAATATTTTATTGAAATAAAAAAACACAACCCTCATTAACCATTTTATTGAGAATAAAAAAAACGCCGTCATTGAAGTCCTCGTATCCGAAGTCCAACAACCGAACCTGTAAAAAAAACACAAACACAAAAATAATCAGTAACACATAAAGAAGCAAAATTATTATTCTTACCTATCCTGGGTCCAGCGCTGGAGCCGCAATGTCAGCGAGCTGGGCCCTGTATCTAATCCTATTATGTGTGATACAGTCTGCTGAGCTGTGTATCTAATCCAATCATGTATGATACTGTCTGCTGGGCCCTATATCTAATCCGATCATGTGTGATACTGTCTGCTGAGCCACTGTATCTAATCCTATCATGTGTGATACTGTCTGCTGAGCCACTGTATCTAATCCTATCATGTGTGGTACTGTCTGCTGAGCCACTGTATCTAATCCTATGATGTGTGACACTGTCTGCTGAGCCACTGTATCTAATCCTATCATGTGTGGTACTGTCTGCTGAGCCACTGTATCTAATCCTATCATGTGTGGTACTGTCTGCTGAGCCACTGTATCTAATCCTATCATGTGTGATACTGTCTGCTGGGCCACTGTATCTAATCCTATCATGTGTGATACTGTCTGCTGAGCTGTGTATCTAATCCTATCATGTGTGATGCTGCCTTCTGAGCCACTGTATCTAATCCTATCATGTGTGATACTGTCTGCTCAGCCACTGTATCTAATCCTATCCATAGTTTATAGGGTCGTAGTGCTATAGATATGCTATGCTGTCTCATATACACACTTTTTTTTGGGGCGGACACATATGTATTGGGGCTATTTCCCGGACATTTTAAGCCCTGAGGGTATGTTCACACGGCAGCGTCCGTTACGGCTGAAATTACTGTGCTGTTTTCAGGAGAAAACAGCACCGTAATTTCAGCCGTAATGGCATGTGCAGGCGTCTTTTGCTGCGTCCATTACGGAAGTAATTGAAGCTGGTTTTCCATGGAGTCCATGGAAAACGGCTCCATTTACGTCTGAAGAAGTGACAGGCACTTTTTTACCCGCCGCCTTTTGACAGCGGCGCGTAAAAAAAAATTACCATCGGCACAGAACATCGTAAGACCCATTCAAATGAATGGGCAGATGTTTTCCGACGCTTTTGAGCCGCATTTTCGGACGTAATTCAATGCTAAAACGCCCGAATTACGTCCGTAAATAGTGTGTGTGAACCCAGCCTTAGTGACGCCCCGGCTGCTAGTGCTGCATTGTTGGGTCACTTAGGAGACCCAGCGATGCAGCTGAAAGCGGACCGTCGGCCATGAGAAGTTTGCGGGGGGGGGCCCAGTAAGAATTTTTGCATCGGGGCCCATGAGCCTCTAGCTACGCCCCTGAGGGGAGGTGTTCATTGAACAGCGCTTCCCTATATGCTGCTCAACCAATCAGCGCACATTTCTTACTGCAGAGGAGAGGGAGAAGCAATGGCATCTCTCCCTTCCTGTTACTCTTTGCTTGCACACCAGGACCTACCCCCCGCCCCCATAAGAAAAGTCCCGGTGGGAAGGAGAGGTTTGTTAAAAATAAAATATGTGTCATTTTTCTTACTGCCTACAGAGTGCCGCCCCCGCAAGGAGCCATCCTAGGCACTGAACCTCCAGTGCCTAGTGGTAAATACAACCCTGAATACAGCATGTAATGTCAAAGTGACAGCAACACATATGGGTAGAGGGAAGGATAACTGCAATGCATTTTGGAAAGACTGTTTGCAAGGCATTTTGGGGAAGCCCGCCAAAGGTCATGTGACCCTTTTTCTAATCTGTAAAATGGCTGCTGGCCCTCACCGTGGCTTTGAGTGGCCCATATATTTGAAACCCTTATGAAACACCCCATTTTAAAACCTGCTCCCCTCAAAGTATTCAAAACAGCATTCAGAAAGTGTTTTAACTCTTCAGGCGTTTCACAGGAATTAAAGCAAAGTGGAGGTGAAATTTACAAATTTTATTTCTTTGGGCAAAATTCATTTGTAATAATTGTTTTTTCTGTAACAGAAAGTTTTACCAGAGAAACACAGCTCTATATTTACTGCCCAGATTCTTCTTTTTTTTTTTTTTTTAAATATCCCACATGTGGCCCTAGTGTGCTAATGGACTAAAGCACAGGCCTCAGAAGCAAAGGAGCCAGTGGCAGATTAAGTAGACCATAGGCCCTGGGCTGTTACCCAAACTTGGGCCCCTCTTCTCCACCGCCACCCTGCCGCACTATAACTATTGTTAACACTACCTTTTTGCGCAAGCATTTACAAATGGGTGTTACAAGTCCCCTTTCACAGGGCTGTGTCCCCACATACTGAAAGTATCACACTGTGCAGGGACACATCCTGGCAAGGGGAATGGTAACACCAATTTTTCTATCAGTTCTGGACTGCACAAAGACTTTATGTGGAATACAAGGATTTCCTTTAATAAACATGTGTGAAGGAATAAATTCAAAATTCCATGTTTTGTCTTTTGTGTAAGTATACACTGCACAGTATGATATTAATTTTTGTCTTTTAGTTTGCCTTACTTAGTTATTTCTTTTGGCAGTAAAACAGTTCATGCAAGTAACAGTTAGTGATGGTGCTCAAGGTCAGAGGGAGGGATTTTCCCTTTGCAGATTACACTCTGAGTTATGCTCTTTGTTCTATGTGTCCTATAAATATACTCTGTATATGATAATAATTGAGAATCTTTTCTTTTGAAAACTTGGTCTCAGCGTCATCGATTCTCCAGCTGGTACATACCTACTTCAAATTTGGAACCTACAGAAATCAAGGCGTAGTCGTACCGTTGTGACCACACGTCAGGAGAGGTGACAGATTCTCTACAAATCCAGTGACTCACAGGTGATGACGTCTCAGATGCTAGTAGTTTTTTTTCCTCCTTTCTTCTCCATCCAGTCCGGAGCTCATGACGACTTCTCCTGGCCATGACCCATTTCTGTAGAATTTGCCACTCAGATGTCTTCGGCTCCTCACTATTCCAATATTTCCACACCTATAAACGAAGATAAAATTATCATGGTGCCACACACTGTGCCCCTAAATATAATATCACCATGCACCATGCACTGCGCCCCTGAATATAATTTACTGTAAAGTAAAGCACCATATACACAGTGCCCCCTGTAGATAGCACCACTCCCCATGTAGATAGCACTGAGTTGCATTTTTACATAACAACTGCTATTTGTTATGGGTTTTACCTCCCTATTGAATTAACCTCTTAACGCCGAAGGACGGATATATCCGTCCTCTGCAACTGCTAGTTCGCGCAGGAGGACGGATATATCCGTCCTGTGATAGCGCGGGTACTGCCACTGTACACACACGATCAGCGGCAGGAACACGGCTGTTATACACAGCCTGGCTCCTGCTGCAACTGCTGGAATCGAAGCGCGCTCCGATTCCGGCAGTTTAACCCATTAAATGCCGCTGTCAATAGTGACAGCGGCATCTAATGTGTTTGACAGAGGGAGGGAGCTCCCTCTGTCACCCCATCGGCGCCCCCGCAGACAAATCGCGGGTCGCCGTCGGGTTTCCATGACAGCCGGGGGTCTAACAAAGACCCCCAGGTCTGTCTTCCACAACTGCCTGTTAGGCGATGCCGTAGGCATGACCTAACAGGTTGCCTGTCAGTTTTACACTGACAGGCAATAATTCTTTGGTATACTAAGTATACCAAAGCATTATATATGCGATCGGCACATCGCATAGTGAAGTCCCCTGGTGGGACTAAAAAAAAATATGTCAATCAGTTAAATAAAGTTTGTGAAAAAAAAAATAAAAAAATTACAGTGAAAATCAAATAAAACTACTTTTTTTGCCCAAAAAGTGGTTTTATTTAGTAAAAGTGTCAAAACAAATCACACACACACATATATGGTATCCCCGCGATCGTAAACAACTTGACCAATAAAATTAACACATTAATTAAACCGCCGGATGAACGGCGTCCAAAAAAAACGCAAAAAACAACGGCAAAATTCACTCTTTTCTCCCATTCCCCCCATAAAAAATTAAATAAAAATGAATTTACAAGTCCTATTTACCCCAAAATAGTACTAATGAAAACTACACATTGGCCCTCAAAAATCAAGCCCACATACGGCCAAATCGACGGAAAAATAAAAGCGTTACGGCTCTTGGAATGCGGCGATGCAAAAACAAGTAATTTTTTTCTAAAAGGCTTTTTATTGTGCAAACGTAGAAAAAACATATAAAACCCTTACATATTTGGTATCCCCGTAATCGTGCCGACCCATAGAATAAAGTTAACATGTTATTTACGCTGCATAGTAAACGGCGTCAATTTATAACGTGAAAATCAATGCTGGAATAGCTGCTTATTTTCAATACTCTCCTAAAATAAAGTTAATAAAAGTTAATCAATATATTATAAGCATCTAAAAATGGTACAATTACAAAATACAACTCGTCCCGCAAAAAACAAGCCCTTATACGGCTATGTCGACGGAATAAAAAAAAAATTATGACTCTTGGAATGCGACCGTGAAAAAACAAAAAATAATCCTTGGTCATTAACGTGCAAAATGGCCCGGTCATTAAGGGGTTAAATGGGGAAAACCCAAAACAAATAAGCAGCGTTTACACAAATACAATTGACATGATGCATATTAAAAAAATGGTCAATTTCTGAGCTTTTTTTCCCGCTTATCATCGTAATAAGTGTACAAAGATGGCGGGACCTGGGGGCATTCATTAAGCCCCCAGTCAGCCATAGCAACCATCATCCCCCCCCCCATTTGCGTTTTGGGGGGCACGATAAACTGTTAGAGGGGGTCTCTACTAGTGAAGCCTAACTAGGCTCATCAGACGGCCCAAGACATGGACCGCCTGTATGGAGTGGAAGCCCGCCCCTCTCCTTCACACTCCAGCAAACCAGGCCCTATTCCGGGCTTTACACCCAAGCAACAGCAGAGAAAACCCTCTATATACACACATCTATATATACACACACACACACACATACACACTATATATATACATACACACTATATATATACATACACACACACACACTATATATAGATACACACACACTATATATACATACACTATATATATATATATATATATATACACACACACACATACATACTGTGAGGGTTTAGCATCAGGAGAGGTTGGTACAGCGGTTTCTTTGTAGCCAGAGACAGGGACACCGTGCATTAAAAGTCATAATAGGGCTTTGCCTGTGTTTTATTCTTGTCAAAGAAACACCCTCTTGTACAACAAGGCAAAATACAAAATAAATCCTGCTCGTCTGAGCACTAACTAAACAAGATATTATCTAACTATACCAAGTGCCTTCCTACCAGGCACTGGACACAAAGTAACACAGGTCTTTACTCACATAGAATACAGGCTACTCCAGACTTAGTAGTCTCCAGTCTGAGTCAGGGGTGAGACTCACACTCTGTGTCTGTACCTTTTTATACACAGGCTGCAGGTGCAGCTAATTGAGCAGCAGCCTTGTCCTACAAACAGAGATGGACTAGGGATTGGGGAACCCGCCCTGCTCTTCTCCAATCAAACTCAAGGCCCTTTTTCCAGCTTTTCCTTAAGCCGAGATTGGAAAGCTAGAGCTTTCTATTGCAAAAACTACTCATTCCCTGGAGCCTAGGATACATATGACAGGATTCTAGGGGAAATGTACCTTCCCCCAATGACTTTACCTGTCACTGTCTCACAATACACACACTATATATATACATACGCACACACTATATATATATACACACACACACACACACACACACACACACACACACACTATATATACATACACACACTATATACACACACGATATACACACACACACACACACACACACACACACACACACACACACTATATATGCATACATAAATAAATACTCACACACTATATATTCACATACATACACACACTATATATACACACATACATACACATGTACTCATCACAGACACACACAATTATGCACATGTACTTACTTTTTATGTAGGATATTTCTGAAGGCCGTTCAGCAGCTTGATGGCCTGACACAGTGCCGGAGATAGTCTCCCCTCCCCCTCCCTCACGTCCCAACTGGTAACAGCAGCAGGAGGAGGAGAGTTGTGAAGAGCAGGGAAGGGGGGCTGGAGGGGGGCTTTTAAAGTAGCACAGGAGACGTGAGATAGCAGCACAGACCACGGCTGCTAATAGCTGGGAGTCGGACAGCAGTTCTTAGCTGCTGTGCCGCCCCCTTAGAAATACTGTAAATAATAATCCGCAGATATGTGACCAGTGCCGCACTGATAAATGGTGCCCAATCTTATCTGCTTTTGGAACGCCCTGCACATTTTGCATCCCCATATTCTGAGAGACAGAACTTTTTTATTTTTTCTCCATATTTGTTGTAAGACAATCTGTAGTTTTCATTGGTAGCATTTTGGGGTACATGCGATTTTGTTATCCCTTTTTATTCCATTTTTTTGGCAAGCAAGGTGACCAAAAACAAGCAATTCTGACAATGTTTTTTATTCTTTTTTTTTTTGGCGTTCACCGTGCTCTATTAATGACAATTTTACTTTATTTTGCAGGTCGATACGATTACGGCGATACCACATGTATATATTTTTTTTTTATATTTTACAGCGTTTGCACAATACAATCACTTTTTGTTATCACCATATTCTGAGAGCGATACGTTTTTTATTTTTCAGTCAAAAAAGCTGTGGGATAGCTTGTTTTTTGCGGGACGGGTTGTATTTTTTTATTGGTACAATTTTGGGGTGCATGCAACAATTTGATCGCTTTTTATTCTGTTTTAGATGGGGGGGTGACCAAAAAAAACATAAATTCTGGATTGGTTTTTTATTACATTTTTTGCAGTGTTCGCTGTGTGGGGAAAATAATGTGATATCTTTATAGATTGGGTCGTTACGGACGCGGTGATACCAAATATGTATTTTGTTAGGCTTCCAATTGCCATAGCAACCACCAGCATCCCGGCAACAGTGGTGCAGGGGTGCTGACAGGCTAGAAACCACCTAGATGCAGCGATCAAGCTTGATCGCTGCATCTAAGGGGTTAATTGGCAGGATCGGAGCATAGCTCCAGTCCTGGCCGTTACAGCGGTAAGTATATATTACAGCTGACACACGCTGGTGATGGCGCTGGCTCAGCCTCTAAGCCCGCTAGTATAGTTACGTGAGAAGGAGATAACACATTAGCGCCGACGACATAACTGTATGTGATTGGGCGGGAAGGGGTTAATCTATTTTTAAGGTAATAATGTTGAAATGCTTTTACTTATCCAAGTGATTCTGTGATTTTTCTTTAATGACAATTTTTTATGTTAATAATACATTTTTGTCAATATGTTTACTCTGACTATATTTATTAAAAAAAAAAAAAATGAAGAGAGAATTCTTTTAGGCACCACTTCAGTGCACAGTAAAGGTAAAAATGTAAAAATTCTTTTTTTGGGCAGATATTCAGCTTTTTTCCATCCTTTCAGTAACAGAGGCTGTAATGTGGCCGTAGTGTGCTACTTGAAATCTCCTGTGCCCATGCCATCCCATGGATGTAACAGTACGTCTATTTGCAGGAATGTCCTGCGATTATGTACTTATAGTTATGTCCATTAGCAGGAAGGGGTTAATAGCTAGGAGATGACAAATATATAGAAACAGACCTTCTGCTTGTAACAATTAACAGCCAACGAAAATGTATTTAAGGAGACAATACGCTTTAAATGTTACTTTCATATACACTAAATGAACAAAAGCACCTACAGTATCTTTTATGACATCCTATTCTAAATCCATAGTCATTAATATGGAGTTGGTCCTCTCTTTGCTGTTAAAATAGCTTCCACTTTTCTGGGAAGGCTTTCTACAAGATTTTGGAGTATGTCTGTGGGAATTTTTTGCCCATTGATCCAGAAGAAAATTTGTGAGGTCAGACACCTATGTTGGATGAAAGGGAATGGCTTGAAATCTCTATTCTAGTCGGATGGAAGGTATTTGAAGGGGTAGAGGTCAGGGCTCTGAGCGAGCCAGTCAAGTTCTTCTACACCAAACTCACCCAACCATGCCTTTATAGACCCTACTTTGTCCACTGGGGCACAGTCACCCTGGAACAGAAAAGGACCTCATTTATTTCATCTTCATCCATTGGAAGAAAATGTTTCGATCCCAGATAACTCCTTTAAATACAACATATTGAGAATCTGCCTTTATTCAGTATTATAGGGAAATTAGTAAAACTAACGTTCCTTTGACATCAGTTAACACATCAGTCATACAAATAATACTAAAAGTTTTCTGTTCCTTTTCAATTGATTCCTTCTGCGTTTGGACCAGAAAGTGGGAGAGATAAGTAGACGAGGTGCTCAAACTTTCACATAAGACTGTATACGCAACTATTTATTAGGCTAATTTTAGTTCATTGTAAAGTATGCTTTAACAATAGCCAATATGTCTGCACAAGCTTGCGGCTTTATCCATTATACGTACAGGCTGTCAGTCTATGTAGGGAAACAGCATTACTTTGTTCACACCCCAATCAGTACTGTAGTTTGTGTACTTTTAAACAGCAGAGATTGGAGACTTGGAGGATCACGTTTATATTATTATTATTAGCATTATTTATGCAAAACATAAAAATTATAGCAATTGTAATACTTAAAGAGGTACTCAAGGCAGAAAAATGTATCACATATCAACTGGAAAGATTATAAATGTTAGATCGGTCAGGATCTAACCCTTGGGACCCCAACCCATTACTAGATTGCTCGACCATGGCTAATAGGAGTTTGAATAGAGCTGCAGTCGAGCATTTGTCCTGCTGCTTCATTTAAAGTCTATAGCACTGACGGAAAACAGCCCAAACACAGGGTCCCAGTGGTTGGACCCCCACCGATCTAACATTTGTCACCTATCTAGTAGATAGGTGATAAATGTTTCTGTCTGGAATACTCCTTTTAGAATAGAAGACAACTTGATGCAAATATGAGAGAGTTGAACATTTTGGGTTCTCTTATTTATACAAGGAAGTAAATACTTGATGAGCTAATACAAAACTTTGTAGAAGGTTCTTTGATTTTTTTTTATCAGTAATTACATGAAACAATTATAATCTGACATTTAGACAAATAGTTCGGTGAGGCAAGCAGAGATAATAATAAAGCTGAGATTTCCTATGGATTTTAGTCTTATGGTTGTTTAATTGTTCTGAGAGCTTTTATCTTAACAGTACTAATAACCAACACAGGAAAGCTAAAGGTATGGTTTCACATAACTGCATTGATTTCATCTGCAATCAAATAAGAAAATGATCAGCGCTGTGCTCTAATCTGCCTTCAAAGCAAGATGTTGGCAACTTTTAAGGAACAGCATGAAGAAAGTTTCAGTGACGAGAGAAAAAAATTAATTTGGCACAATATAAAATACAAGTTTAATGTGTGAAGCCAAATATAACTATACATCTAGCAGAATATAGTTGACATGGATTCATGCAGCTCCGTGTATTTCAAATAATATTTATGTATATCACACCATACTGACTTTAGTTTTTGAGTAATTATAACGTTAAGTAAGACCTATGAAAAAAGTATCCATCCTGTTAAGGGTGCAGTCACATGCAGCAGATTTTGTTGCAGAAATTTTCATCTGAATGAAACTTGCAGAAATCTATGCACCTGCTGCAGGAATAACCTCATTCAGATGAATGGAACAGATTTTCAGTCGCAGAAAATTTCTATAACAAAATCTGGCACGTGTGACTGCACCCTTGTAGTAAACTTGTTTTAATCTTTATGACAAAAAGTTGCCGTTTTCTAGACCATGCAGATGCGTCCACCAAATGTTGAAGGAACCGCTGTATGAGCATCTCAAGTCCTTGGTTGCAACACGTATTATCAAATTCCACAATTCCTCAGGAAGCTATTTTAGCAAAAAATAAATAAAGGTCACAGGGATCTCATGAATGGGTTTCCAAAATGCAATTTGCCAGAAGGGAAATCATAATGGCTACAACATACTCTGACATTTTAGAGAATTGTTTGCTTCCCACACAAATCGGGAAAGCACTTTCACTGTTTCAGCACAATGATGCTCCTCTACACAAGGCAAGGTCCATAAAAAAAAGCTTTGTTGAATATGAAGAAAAATAACTTGACTGGCATGCCCAACGCCCAATCCATAATCACATAAAACACATTTGGAGTGAAATGCAAAGGTGAAAATAAGACAGGCTTTATTGCTCAACATCAGTGCTTGATCTTACAAATACTCCTGCTCTAGTGAGTATGTACCTATTTGCTGTTTTTAGCGATATGCCGCTTTTTCTAGAGTTTTTAAATGGTAGGAAACCCCTTTAATATCCATCGTCGTAGAGTGCAGTATGTAAAAAGCACATATGGATTTGATGTGTGGGTCTCCAGACATACTTTGACCATGTGCTGCATTTTATATCATCCTGCCTACCTACCTATCGTCTACATATACATTTGGGCAGATTTACTATATTTTGGTTTAAATTGAGCCACAATTCTGGAGTACATTCTGCGCACCTCATTTATTAGCTGTTTTAGACACCTTTTTCGACACCATCGACAAGGGGCCAAGATTTAGTTAGTAACGGGACGTGGTCTAGCGGAAGGGGCATGGCTCAAATTGCTACATTGTTTGCCAAAAATGCGCCATTTTGGCTCAAAAAAACGTACCTAAACTAGGTGGCATAAGGAAGAAAATTGTCTAGCATGTCTAGCTAGATGCACCAAATTTATCATATAGCGCACACCGCTTTGATGAACTTGGTGCATTTTCTGACTGCCTTGTTTAAGGCCCCATGCACGCGACCGTAATAAATCCCTGTAATTAAGGTCCACAATTACGGACCCGTCCGGTTCTATTGGCCGCGGACACCTTTCCGTATCGCTACGGATAGGTATCCGTGCCATAGAACCGTGCTGGGAATTATGTTCTACTTTTTGTTTTTTACGGGCCGTGCTCCCATACTTTGCCATGCATGAGGCCTACGTTTAGACTGTCAAAATCTTACACAATATTATTAAACATGTCCCATTGTCTTGAAAATAGTTTTTCTCCTTACAGTATTATTCTATTTTTGCATATATATCACAGTAGTTTCAAACAGTTTCATATAAGTTAAAGACAATCTGACAAATATAAATAAATATTCAGCTTTTGAGCTGCAATTTACAAAATGTTACAGTTAAAATCTACATAAAATGTAACTTTGTTAATAGATTGCTCTGTTTATATTGCACTAATTTAGAAATAAATTTTTTTGCATCTCACAAATTTTACTAAATCTTGTTTCTTGTTAATTGAGAGCAGTAACTTCAAGAGCTGTGTTATGGAAGTTCAGATGACAGTTATATAGTCGAAGCTTTTACGTCACGTCAGGCAGTTCACAACTGTTGTCTGTTTCTAAGGGTATGTTCACACACACTAATTACGGACGTAAATCGGGCGTATTAACCCCCGAATTACGTCCGAAATTACGGCTTGAATGCGTTGACAAACATCTGCCCTCTGAAAGCAATGGGCTGACGTTTGTCTGTTCACACGAGGCGTATATTTACGTGCCGCTGTCAAATGACGGCGCGTAAATAGACGCCCGCGTCACAGAAGTGACCTGTCACTTCTTGGGGCGTAATTGGAGCCGTTATTCATTGACTCCAATGAAAAGCAGCGCCAATTACGTCCGTAATGGACGTGGCGTTCAAGCGCCTGCACATGCCGTTACGGCTGAAATTACGGGGATGTTTTCTCATGAAAACATCCCCGTAATTTCAGCCGTTACGGACGCTGCCGTGTGCACATACCCTCAGGGCAACCATAAACATTTTGAATGCAGCTATGTATATAAATTGATAAAAAAATTAGGGAAGCTTAAAGCTAAATACAGGATTTAGATAGCGAAAAAAGACTTGACATCAATCACCAGTAGCATACGGTTTTAGTAATGCAGTGGGTAAGATTAATAAAAATGTAAAAGAGTTACCCATTGCATTACTTCAGGTGGTCTGCAATAATATATTTAGACAATATTATTTTTTGTATCAAGTAAAAAAGTTATAAAAAATTATTATAGACTTATGCAAACATGTAAGCAATCCCTACCCAGCCCCACCCTCTACCCTAACCCAAAACCTAAACCAAAAACTCCAGAGTAGTAAACAGATGCAATCGTACAAAACAAAATATATCTCAATAATATATTATTTATTGATCGTTCATTACTCACGATGCAAATCTCTGCATACAAAGATAACATAACATCAAATCTCATTTAATCCATTCTGCGAAATGAGAAATATATGGGAAGGTGAAATAAATGAGACCTTGGCAATATTATTAGAGCTGTATGAACCAGCCACCATGTCAGAATCTGTGCTAATACAGTTATAAAGTCTACTTGAATGAATTTTCACTGCATGCTTAAAACTGTGAATGTTAGGAGCAACTAAACAATATATTCCAGAGGATGAATTCAGAATGGGAGAAGTCATGAAGAGGCATAGGGAGAAGTGGAGATTATTTCCAAATTTCATTGTAAAAGACCAGCTGCTTCTTTTTTTTCCAGCTCTTTCAGGTTGCAGTCATCCTAGAACTGTGCAAAGGATTACATAGTTGGAAAGAAAGAATAATGTTGTGGTGGTAGATGACTGACAGAAAAGAAACAAAAACATATTTGGTTTCCTAAATATAATCTGAATGCTAAGCTTCTTTGTAATACACACAATGGTGATATATCCTACATGTTTCCATTCTCTTTGAAAATTTAGAATCTCCTGTCAGATTAATGGAATTGTATTTTACCTAAACAAAATTATTTTCTGTGACATTGTATCAAACTTTTATACATTCTATGAAGATATAAAGCTTTCACATAAACAACACAAAAGTTGAACATCACATTCCAACAAAATGAAACAAAACATGTATACAGGTGTAAGAACGCCTGTGACTGCAAATTTATACAGCACACAAGAAAATGGCGACAGCACACTGCGAACACCAATGTCACCTAATCCACTAAATATAAATAAATATGCATTACTGCTAAATCTACTTACAATAAGGAGGTTCTTAGTGCACATTTTGATCAAATTGTTTGTCGACATGTCACGACAAGGTGTCCTCTATGAGGTGGGAACCTACTCTGCACATACACCCAGAACTGGGACTAAACCTACATATATCTGGGGATAGTAGGAACCAGCATTAAACTAATTAAAATCACCCGGGGCAGAATGGGAGGAGTGCAAGATCAAAAAAATGGAGGCAGTCACTAACCCCACATACAGTGAAGGAAATAAGTATTTGATCCCTTGCTGATTTTGTAAGTTTGCCCACTGTCAAAGACATGAACAGTCTAGAATTTTTAGGCTAGGTTAATTTTACCAGTGAGAGATAGATTATATTTAAAAAAAAACAGAAAATCACATTGTCAAAATTATATATATTTATTTGCATTGTGCACAGAGAAATAAGTATTTGATCCCTTTGGCAAACAAGACTTAATACTTGGTGGCAAAACCCTTGTTGGCAAGCACAGCAGTCAGACGTTTTTTGTAGTTGATGATGAGGTTTGCACACATTTTAGATGGAATTTTGGCCCACTCCACTTTGCGATCATCTGTAAATCATTAAGATTTCGAAGCTGTCGCTTGGCAACTCGGATCTTCAGCTCCCTCCATAAGTTTTCGATGGGATTAAGGTCTGGAGACTGGCTAGGCCACTCCATGACCTTAATGTGCTTCTTTTTGAGCCACTCCTTTGTTGCCTTGGCTGTATGTTTCGGGTCATTGTCGTGCTGGAAGACCCAGCCACGAGACATTTTTAATATCCTGGTGGAGGGAAGGAGGTTGTCACTCAGGATTTGATGGTACATGGCTCCATCCATTCTCCCATTGATGCGGTGAAATAGTCCTGTGCCCTTAGCAGAGAAACACCCCCAAAACATAATGTTTCCACCTCCATGCTTGACAGTGGGGACGGTGTTCTTTGGGTCATAAGCAGCATTTCTCTTCCTCCAAACACGGCGAGTAGAGTTAATGCCAAAGAGCTCAATTTTAGTCTCATCTGACCACAGCACCTTCTCCCAATCACTCTCAGAATCATCCAAATGTTCATTTGCAAACTTCAGATGGGCCTGTACATGTGCCTTCTTGAGCAGGGGGACCTAGCGGGCACTGCAGGATTTTAATCCATTACGGCGTAATGTGTTACCAATGGTTTTCTTGGTGACTGTGGTCCCAGCTGACTTGAGATCATTAAAAAGTTCCCCCCGTGTAGTTTTCGGCTGAGCTCTCACCTTCCTCAGGATCAGGGATACCCCACGAGGTGAGATTTTGCATGGAGCCCCAGATCGATGTCGATTGACAGTCATTTTGTATGTCTTCCATTTTCTTACTATTGCACCAACAGTTGTCTCCTTCTCACCCAGAGTCTTACTTATGGTTTTGTAGCCCATTCCAGCCTTGTGCAGGTCTATGATCTTGTCCCTGACATCCTTAGAAAGCTCTTTGGCCTTGCCCATGTTGTAGAGGTTAGAGTCAGACTGATTAATTGAGTCTGTGGACAGGAGTCTTTTATACAGGTGACCATTTAAGACAGCTGTCTTTAATGCAGGCACCAAGTTGATTTGGAGCGTGTAACTGGTCTGGAGGAGGCTGAACTCTTAATGGTTGGTAGGGGATCAAATACTTATTTCTCTGTGCACAATGCAAATAAATATATATAATTTTGACAATGTGATTTTCTTTTTTTTTTTTTTATATAATCTATCTCTCACTGGTAAAATTAACCTAGCCTAAAAATTCTAGACTGTTCATGTCTTTGACAGTAGGCAAACTTACAAAATCAGCAAGGGATCAAATACTTATTTCCTTCACTGTATATAAATCACATAAACAATACAAAAGTTTGAACAGCACATTCCAACAAAATGAAACAAAATGTGTACACAGTTGCAAGAACGCCTGTGACTGCAAATTAATACAGCACACAAGAAAATGGCGACAGAACACTGCGAACACCAATGTCACCTAAGCCACTAAATATAAATAAATATGCACCCAGTTCTGGGTGTATGTGCAGCGTAGGTTCCCACCTCATAGAGGTTGCCTTGTCGTGGCAGGTGGGCTCACACAATTTGATCAAAATGTGCGCTAAGAACCCCCCTATTGTAAATAGATTTATCAGTAATGCATAATTATTTATATTTAGTTGCTTAGGTGGCATTAGTGTTCGCAGTGTGCTGTTGCAATTTTCTTGTGTGCGATATAAAGCTTTCAGCCATAACATGAAAAATCGCCTGTCTAATATTGTGCAGATCCCCATTGTGCCGACTAAACAGCTCTGACCGGTCAAACATGTACTCCACAAGACCTTTGAATGTGTCCCGAGGTATCTAACACCAAGACATTAGCAGCAGATCATTTAAGTCCTGCATGGTATAAGGTGGGACCTCCATTAATCTGACTTGATTTTTCATCACATCCCACAGATCTGGGAAATTTGGAGGCCAAGTAAACACCTAAAACTCTTTTTCATGTTCCTCAAAATATTCCTGAGCAATTTTTGCAGTGTGGCAAGGCGCATTATCCTGCTGTAAGAGGCCACAGTCATTAGGGAATACCGTTGCCGTGAAGATGTGTACTTGGTCTGCAACATTGTTTAGGTAGGCGTCACAGTAACATCAACATAAATGCAAGAGCCAAAGGTTTCCCATCAAAACATTACCAAAAAAATCACGCTGGTTCCGCTGGCTTGCTTTCTTCCCATACTGCATCCTGGTGCCATCTCTTCTCCAGGTAAGCAACGCGCATTCATTGCCTGAGTGTTAGTGTTGTTTCTACAGCTTCTATGTCAATTCATGATTACTAGCTCAAGCAGTCTGGACCTTTGGTACTTCTCTGCCTGTTCGTGTGTCCAGCTTCCAGTTTATTTTATTCTCCGGCCCAAGACTGCTGTTGTTGCAGGCCAGTGCCAAACTGACTTCAGCCACAGGGACCCACATCTCCAGCCTCATGGTACGTGACAGTCTTAAATGGTAACTAACAAGCATAAAGCAGTATATCAAGCAAATATAAGAAACTTAGTAATATATCTTGTTAGAGAACTTATCAGGCTTCCTACCTCCTCTTCCCCCTAACTGTTCACTCACTCTGAATTGACTGCTAAATCCACCTCCACTAGATGAGATGGGCTATCAGCTCACTGAGGGATCAGTTTAGAGCTGCCCATAGAAGTCTCTGGAAGGGAAGGTAGGAAGCAGGAGCAAAGTGAGAAAGGCAGAGAGACACACAGAGACGCTGCAGCTTCAAATAGGTGTCTATCTCTATGCATTCCTATGAGACTCACATGGGAATGCATAGAGAATGAGACTTCTGGTCCTCACAGCAGACGCTGTATGAAGTGGCCGGTCACAGTGCAGTCACGTGACCACATTGCTGCCGGGATATTTCTGAAACAATGCCCCCGGTAAGAGGATGGCCTGCCCAAGCTAAGGCTGGCATAAATAAATAAAAATTGCTGAAGTGTCCCTTTAAATATAGACTTTGCAGAGGGAGAAAACTACTAAAATATGCAGGATAATACTCCTATAATGGACAGAAGTAGTGTTATTCTTCATGCACACACATATGACAGCTTATTACGAATAATCACCTGAAAGGTTAGGTATGCTTTAAAGTGTTCCTCCAATTATAACTTTCTTTTCCCTAATGATTGGGGTTGTAATTCAGTACAACTTTTCCTATTAGTTTTATTACCTTAAAGCTGCCATTTATTGTGTATTGGCCTTGTTTTATCCCCTTCAGCCCTTCTCTACGTAGCTCCTTATTTCTTCAATCTTCACTTGTTGTTAAGAGGTTTCCGTATCCAGTGCTGTGCGACGCTGAGTAACCTATCTACACAAGTTAGGTATTATTGGATTGGTTTTTTAATGCTCCATTGCCTTACGTAAAAATAGATTTTGGGGCAGTGTAATTGGAGGTATGCTTTAAGCTCTGTTCACACATGCATTCGTTTATGTGTCAGGCTAATTTAGCTTTTTTGTACATGGCAAAAAAACAACAACAAATACCTGACAGTAAACTGGTGGACCAATTGTAAGTTAACGGTTAGACAAATCATAACTGATTATAATGGATCTGTCTTATGCGATATGGATCCTGTAGGCATTAAAACCATGACCACAGCGTGAACAAACCTTTTTTTTCATAAAATTCAAGAATAGCGACAACAAGTTCTACAACAACTTTGTTACTGAAGTATGGTCTTAGGCCAGGACCACACACAGAGTTTTGATGTGACAACCCCATTTGAAGTTGATTTAGAGCCCCATCACCTGCTGCAATTATTAAGGGTTAAATCTTAAATAACATATTAGAATGTCTTTTTCATGTCTTTTTCATATGTCCTGTATGCTCAATGATAACAGCATATTTTAGGATGTATTTAAAAGTGGACATGCACATGTGCTATATAGATTCATGGCAGGTCAATGGACACAAGTCATGCTAGTTCAACACTACTGGCAAAAATGACTTTGTAAGGGGAGCTAATAAAAAATACCAGTGTGGACTTGTACCAGAGTATATCGCATGCAGATTAACTAAGAATATCGGCCTAAAGAAATCTATGCACTCCAAATTATGGATCTATACCATGCAAATCTGTAATACAGCCATGTGAATGAGTCCTAACAGTGAAGGCAAATATGTAATAGACCATTTGTTGCAATATAAAGATGAAGCAAAGCTTATTATGGAAAATCATAGAAGATACATTGTTACATTATGCCACATTTCCTCTCTGCTAAATCAGTATACGGACAATAACCAATATGTGTTGTCAATTAAAATAAAGCTGTATTGATGTAATAAATATTATTATAACTATCATTATTTATAGGCATAATGTATTGGTTTATTGAAATTTTGGATTAATAAGAACGCTTTTATTGTCCAATGTTCCACTAAGTCTGTTTAACATTTTATGCTGAAAATCTTTGCAAGTTAAATTGATAGTTAATCACAGTAAGTATTTTGGATAATCACATTAGTGAACAGTCATTAAAGGTTTGCTCAAAGGCTGAAAATGGAAATAGTACAATATTGACTTGATTAAAAACACATTTCTGTAATTTGGAACAATATGACACAAAATAAAAATGTACGTTAGTGAACTAAGGAAAATAATTCATCCTGTAAATATTGAAAGATCTGTAGGGAGAATGATAATGTAACATTCATGAAGAAATTCTAATTGTTTGAGTCTTTTTTTTTGCTGATTATGCCTAGGAAGTGCTATTACTGTTGTGGGATTTCTCCAATTAGTATGCTATAAGAAACTGCTCCAGTTCTCCTTTTAGAATTCTCTAGTGGTAGAGAAGAAATCAGTATCAACTCTGAAATTTGAAACGTCTTAATATTATTTCATATATGCAGCACTGAGCTCATTGCACAATTATTTTGGAAGGCTACCAAAGCAACCTTATTTCTTGGAACAGGCAATTTCCTCCTATCAGTCCTCCTGGGCCTTCCTTGCTAACTCCAAGTCCTACTATCGCACTTATGGACCTCACTTCTTCATCAAAAAGAAAAATTGATGCTAAAAAGAGGAAAGGAAAATGACTTTTTAATCCTTCCCCGTCTGAAGTGATGCTAGATTAAAAGTTATTTTCTCATCGATGCAGACTGATTTCGAATTAGATTTTAGAAACAGGGTGAAAGGGCGCAAAGGCATGAGGATACATACAAAATGGATAACAGGATTTTCTGTCAGTCTGATAGCTGAATCATTAATAACTCATTTTATGTGTGCACACTTTATTTGTACATAATAACACTACATACTGTGGCAGTGGTAGTAGCAATGAGATTTATTATTTTTAAGAGAAATGTATACATTTATATATGATATAAATATAAATATAAATATATATATATATATACATATATATATATATACATATATATATATATATATATATATATATATATATATACACACATTATTAAAGAGATTCATTTATTGCTATATTTTGTATCTTCTTATGTACAAGATAGATAGATAGATAGATAGATAGATAGATAGATAGATAGATAGATAGATAGAAAGCACTAAATAGGCAGCACTCACAAAGGCTTATGGTGAAAAAAGTGGGTGCTTTATTGACCCCAAAAGTGCGACGTTTTGGCTCATACAACCTGAGCCTTTCTCAAGATTGGCTTGTATATATATATACACATTATTAAAGAGATTAATTTATTGCTATATTTTGTATCTTCTTATGTACAAGATAGATAGATAGATAGATAGATAGATAGATAGATAGATAGACGGGCGGGCGGACGGACGGACAGATAGATAGATAGACAGACAGACAGACAGACAGATAGATAGATAGATAGATAGATAGATAGATAGATAGATAGATAGATAGATAGATAGATAGATAGATAGATAGATAGAAAGCACTAAATAGGCAGCACTCACAAAGGCTTATGGTGAAAAAAGTGGGTGCTTTATTGACCCCAAAAGTGTGATGTTTCGGCTCACACAACCTGAGCCTTTCTCAAGATTGGCTTGAGAAAGGCTCAGGTTGTGTGAGCCGAAACGTTGCACTTTTGGGGTCAATAAAGCACGCACTTTTTTTCACCATAAGCCTTTAAACAAACGGGCAAAACAATACAATTTTTAATGGGAGTGCCTCTTTAATCAGGAAATCCAGTCAAAATTATCTTCTAATATGTAATTGATACATGAGAAGATCACATTGATTAAGTATGAGATCTCAAACCGCCACTGATTTCCAGAACGAAAGGCCTCATTGGAGCACTTAAACCCCTTTGGCACTGCTCAGAGATTTCTTAGTAAATGGCCATTAATCTAAATGACAGTTTGATTATGTTGTGTCGGATTTCCTGTTACAGAAATTTTGGCGCATTTCCAAAGGGTTAAGCTCCACTGAGTCCTTTCATTCTAGAAATGAGTGGTGGTCTGAGACACATACATAAATCCATGACTAAAGCATATTTACCTTTTATCACAAGTAAACAGTTTGCATTAAAAATGAATCTACATGAAACTCTGTAAACACATTACATTATATTATACAGATCCTGAATTCGAGCCTGCATGGACAATCCCTTAAGTTTCAGAGGCAAAGTCTCACAGCAAGCACAATGTCTGCATTAGATTTTCAAAGAATAAGGAATACATGCAGATCAGACTGAACCTACAAAATATCAAAACAAATTTTCATTGGAAAATATCATATAAATATGAATTCATACACAGACAAGTAATTAAGGCCATTTAACCATACATATAAATAAGGCTCTGTCGGAAAGTGGTTCCCACACAACGCAGTACTATTACATTGCGGTGATGGCACAGACTATGCGGGAACAGCCAGGGTCAGAGCTAGCTTCTGATCTGTCCGATTAACCCCTTAGATGCTGTTGTCGATAGCGATCACGGCTCCCCCGCAACGGTATCAAATGGTACTAATAAAAACTACTGCACATCCCGCTAGAATTAAGCCCTTAGACAGCTTTGTAATAGGCTTCCTGTCTACGTAAAACTGACAGTTCTAATACATTGCACTACATAGGTAGTGCAATGTATTAGAACAGCGATCAGGGGATCAGGCCTTTAAGTCCCTTATTAATGTAATAAAAATGTGGTACAAAAAAATAATAATTAAGTTTCAAGTTAAAAAAACAAAATTTATTTTTTTACCATAAGTCTTTTATTATTGTAAAAACCTGAAAATATAAACAACTATATATATCTCCTCCCAAAAAATTAAACAAAAAGTGATCAAAATGGCGCACTTAGCCAAAAATAGTACCAATTAATAGTACTGCCTTATTGCAAAAAGCAAGCCCTGACAAAGCTTTGTCAACACAAAAATAAAAGAGTTACACAGAAAACAAACAATTAAAAAAAAAAACATTTATTGTGGAAAAGGTTTAATACATTAAAAAAACTATTTAAATTTGGCATCTTCGTAAATGTATCAACCTGCAGAATAAGGTTACTATGTAATTTATGGCACACGGTTAATACCGAAAAAAATTATAAAACAATTCCAGAGTTGCTGTTTTTTGGTCATTTCTCCTCCCAAAACAATCAAATAAAAGGTGATCAAATGGTTGCATGTGTACCAATGCATGTAAATGGTACCAATACAACCTACAGCCTGTTCCGCAACAAAACAAGCCTTCAAACAACTCTGTTGACCGAAAAGTAGAAAAGTTATTGCTCTAGTAAGGTGGGGATGAAAAAACATCCTGATGTCCAGGCCAGAGGGAAACAATCATTCCCTCCTGTGGTAAAACATAAAAAAATCTAGAAAGATTTGGTATCACCATAATTGTACTGACCCGCTAAGCCAAGTTAATATTGCATTTTATAGTGCCCGGTGAACTCCGTAAAAAACATTTATGTAAAAAATTACAGAATTGCTGTTTTTTTGTCACCTTGCCTCCCAAAAAATAGAATAAAAAGTAATCCAAAAGTCACATGTACCCCAAAATTATACCAATGATAACTACAGTTCGTCTCACAAAAAAAAGCTCTTATACTGCTATGTAGATGGAAAAAAAGAAAAATATTATGGCTCTAGTAAGGTGGGGGTGAAAAACCATGCTGATATACAGGACAGAGGGGATTGGCATGGTGCTCTTTAAATCCTGAGCTCTGTTATGTATTCAGGCAAAATATTAGGACCACATGTAGGGTATTTATAAAACCAGAAAACACTGTATAATAATTAGAGCGCTTTCACAGTGGCACAAGTTCGGGAGAACATATTTGGCACTAAATTGGCATATCTATGGAAAAAATTGCTAGACCACGCCACTAAATAAATTCAAACTCCGGGCCAAACTGCTTAGTTAAATGCAGACACCAGACCCCAAATTCAGACCCTAGACCAGACCCCTAAATTAATTCAGACCCTATTTGCAGACCCCAGAAACGACTTCTAAATTAGTTCAGACTCCAGCCTCCTGTAGGGGCTGATATGACCTTTGTAGCGGCTGATATGACTTCTGGAGGGGTTGTTAACCCCCGACAGAAGTCATATCAGCCTCTAGTACAGTTGTAATGTCGGGGTAGGGAGACGGACAGGTGAGTCCTAATCTACTCGCCACTCAGTCCCTGCCTACTTGCACAGTTCGTCCTAGGCAACGGCGTACAACTGGGCGATGGTCCCTACGCTCACTATGTGAACGACAAACAAAACAGACAAGGGAATACAGAAGCAAGGGAAGAGGGGAAGTTGCCCACGGAAACACCGTGAGCAACAGAGTAGTGAACGAGCCGAGTCAAACCTGGAGAGTACGCCGTAACAAAAGCAGAACAGGAGAATTGTCAGTCAAGCAGGGTCAATAAGAAGCAGAGGTCAATGGTATTAGCAGGAACAGCAGAGCCAGGAAACACAAGAATCACAGGCAAAGGACAGACAGCAAATAAAGGTATAAATAGTCCAAGGGCGGGAGCTAGAACCGTCTGGCCAGGCTGTGATAGGTTCTCCCACTCCTCAGCCTACCAGCCTGAGTGGTAGCAAATCGAGTCACTCTATCAGACCTAGGGACAGATGCAGACTGATTAACCACGGGCGTCGACACAGAAGCTATGTCTGGCAGATCCTTTACAACAGTAGCAGAAATGTCATTATGGAAGTAAATTATATATTTTATATATATATATATATATATATATATATGTATATATATATATATATATATATATATATATATATATATATATGTATATATATATATATATATATATATATATATGTATAAATCATATATCAACCCCTTACGGGAGTGTTCGAACATAAAAAAAGAACTGTACCAGTAGGAGGAATTTTGAGGATCCGAGTGCTAGTAGGACATCAATGAAGTATTAGAGGTGACAACAATAAATAAGGAAATATTGATAACAAAACATAGGGAGAAGTAGAAGACTTTTCAGAGTGAAGAAATTATGCCAGTATGCATTACAAGTTTTACTAGGAATAGTGGAAAATTGCCAGCAAAACATGTTTTTTTTTTTTTTATTAAACATTTAGTGTGTAGGTGATTAAACATTGTTCAAATTTTTTTTATTTTTTTCACGAGTCAGGAAATATTATAAATTAGATTCTAATTTATAATATTTCCCATTGCTGGTCACTAGATGGAGCTATTCCCAAAATTGCAGCATTGCATGTGGTAAAGCAACCACATTGCTTTTTGCTGCAAAATTGGGAAAAAAGCACTCGCTCTAGTGAGCTCTGAGAATCCCCCCCTCCTTTATCCTGGCTAGTGCCGGGATAAACGAGGGGATTGAACGGTCTAACCTCCTACACTGTGTGTCGCCATTTTTTGAGCTAACACACAGTGTATTAGGTTTACATACAGTAGTAAACACACACAAACACGAACATACATAGAAATCTCTTACCTGCTCCTGCCGCCGCGGCTCCCTCCGGCCCGTCCGCTCCGTCTGCTGCCGCTGGTCCAAGTGCACAAGTCCGGAAGCCGCGACCGGAAGTAGTAATCTTACTGTCCGGCCGCGACTTCCGGTCCACAGGAAAATGGCGCCGGACGGCGCGCATTTCAAATTGGACTGTGTGGGAGCGGCGCATGCGCAGTTCCCACACAGACGGCGTACACAGAAGTGGATGGGACGGGACCAGTTCGCAGTCCCTATGGGACTGTGGCTGCCGTATTCCATGTCTGTATGTGTCGTTAATCGACACATACAGAAATGGAAAAAAAAATGGCAGCCCCCATAGGGAAGAAAAAGTGAAAAAATAGAAAAAAGTAACACACAAACACACAAATAAATAAAAACGTTTTTAATAAAACACTAACATTAAACTGACATGAAATTTTTTTTTGTTGTGACACTGTTCCTTTAATATAGAATTGGATATTAACTGTTTTATTAAAAAAAATTGTTTTATTGTAATAATTTGGAATGGATTCTAGAATAGTAACCCTCGAGGAAGCCGGCAAGTGAAACTGGTAAGGTAACGTCCAGAACCCAGATGACGACTTTTATTATACAATATGTTTTTATTCCAGTTTTAATTATGAAAGTGTGATATTAAAAGCAAGGACAACATCTTTACCACTGATTCCACGCAGTCTTTAATTATCTTACCCCATATAATTTCTATATAGAACTTCTGTTTTGCTGACATCCAGGTGGAGTGTGTGTAGGTTTAAAAGATACACGTAGTTCTGATGTATCTGTTGCGACAATCAACCGGAGGATGTCAATACCGTTGGATATATTTATTGCAACCGCTAACTGTAAGAATACCAAACCCTGAAAGTTGCAGTGATGCAGGTGACAACAGCACTCCTTTTGGAAATGGCAAAAGCCGGGGAGAAGAGAGCGAGACTATAGATTGGTAGCCCTACGGGGAGTGACGAGAGGTTCACAGAACCAACTTTTCATACAGGGTTTACGTGGCACCAGAACTGAAGGCTTTTTTTTATTACGCCAAGTTTCACATTGATTAAAATTTTGCTCAGTGAATAGAATAGCAGTGACTGGAGGGTGGAGAATCCCCACCTAGACTGCAGCCCGTGGGTGCCGGATGCTTGCAAGAGGAGAGGCGCGAGGAGGACACTTCAACACCAAACACACTGATCAAAGAAGCGGTGCAGGCAAGAGAGAGAGTTGCAGCCAAGAGCAGGGTTGCCGACAATGGACAGCTCTAGCTCCACACAGAACGTCATAGCACTTGCCAGCATCAGTAACTTGTGTGCGCCGTGTCTGCCACACACAACATGGACATCGTGCGTCAGGACCTTTTGGCGGGCGGCCATGCATCAGGATTCAGGAGCCTGCTGCTGCATGTCTGCAGATAGGAGGAAGTTGAGAAAGCAGATTGATTTATAGAAATCAACACGGATAGCTGGACCACCAAGTTATCAGTAGAGCGGTCAACAGTTTGGGTGCGTTGTCATTTTTTGCAGGTGCCAATAACTTAAAATGATAATTTATTTTCTTAATGACCAAGATGTTAGGAGGGTTTTATATGGTTAATCTAGTATATCTTAGTTGCCAACATTAGCTATTTTATACAGAGATCTCATATAGCAAAAGTTTTATCCTTACTTAACTTTGTAGGCTCTACTTCATCTTCCTAATAAAAAATTACCAAAAGGTCTGGAAGACAATTTGCTTCTTAGGATGAAAAATACAATGTTTGAGGCAGGTTAGGAAATCTTTTCATTTTAGTGCTTGCATACCTTCCTATTCCTCTCTTTCTACACATAATTTGTGTTCAAACAATTGACTTTTCAGAGTTGTTCATTAATTATTGACATATCAAAGATAAAATAAAAGCTTCTCACTAATTCTCAGCTTTTATTTCACAAATACTTCACATACTTTCGTAGACATTCTCTAGACACATTTCTAAATGTTTTAAAGATTACCTCATGTTAGAATTTTTTTTTTATAAATCAGCAGTACATGGGAATATATAAAACCCTGTTATTTCAGGGGAAAAGTAGAGTTTTTCTCTCTTCCAGTATAGTTAGTGTAGTATACTTAATAGAGAGTTTGGGACAGGAGGTGGCTGCAGCAGCATCTCTCTCTCAATGTGTTTGTGAAAGTGCGAGCAGCAGTGGGAGACATCTTATTGGGTCAAAACACACAGTTAGAGTCAGCTTATAATGGACCCCTGCTAACGTTTCCCTGCCTTAAAATTATGACCTGGTCCAAAAAAAAATTATATACAAAGAAAGCACAGGCTCACAGATGGGGTTTAAACCCACAACTTTTAGCATTACAAAGCAGAAGCAGTATTTACTAGAACTCAGATGTGCAATTCACTTATAGGTTCTGGAGAGCTCTCTCTGCAAGTTACTTGAAGTTAAATTGGACTTTTCAACTGCCTACCACCCTCAATCTGATGGTCAAGTTAAAAAAAATCAACCAAGTTCTGGAGAACTTTCTCAGAAAGTTTGTGTCTCCTCTTTAAGTAGACTGAACTAGTATTCTTCATTTGGCAGAGTTTGTCTATAATAACCATACTGATGAAACAACTCAGGCTTCTCCTTTCTTTCTAGTGTACGGAAAGCATTCAAGAGATCCTCTACAGGTCCTACTGTCTCTGAGGTTCCTTTGGCCAAGATCTTGCATGCTGACTTCTTGCGCTATTGGCAATAGGCCAAGGAATCTTTAAATAGAGCTGTTTACTGCTTCAAGAAAAATGCTGATAAGAAGCACAGGATTCCTCCTCAGTTTTGTCCAGGATATAAAGTGTGGCTGTTCTCCAAACATATTCACGTAAAGAGTTAATTTAAATTAACTCTTCGATTTTTGGGAACCTATGTTATCTGAAAGCCAATTAATCCAATTTCTTACAAGCTCTGTCTCCCTCAACCCTAAGGGTATGTTCACACGTAGTCAACAAAAACGTCTGAAAATCCAGAGCTGTTTTCAAGGGAAAACAGACCCTGCTTTTCAGACGTTTTTTTACCAACTCGCATTTTTCGCGGCGTTTTCACGCCGTTTTCGCGGCGTTTTTTACGTCCGTTTTTGGAGCTGTTTTCATTGGAGTCTATGAGAAAACAGCTCCAAAAACGTCCAAAGAAGTGTCCTGCACTTCTTTTTACGAGGCGTAATTTTACGCGTCGTAATTGCCGTACGACGCGTAAAATTACGCGTCGTGTGGACAATACAGCGTTCTACCCATAGAAAGTAATGGGCAGATGTTTGACGACGTATTTGAGACGTATTTCCAGACGTAAAACGAGGCAAAATACGCCTCGTATACGTCTGAAATTTGGCCGTGTGAACATACCCTTATGGATTCCCAATTCCTTTCATGTGTCGCTCCTCAAAACCACGGTTTTAAACCCATGCCCATATTCTGTATTGCCGCGTACATAACGACCACAACTATAAAGCTATTATGTTATTTAACCCGCTCAGTAAACGCCGTAAAAAATAAAAAACAATGCCATAAATGCAGTTTTTTGTTCATCCTGCCTTAAAAAATATGTGATAAAAAGTGATCAAAAAGTTGCATGTACTCCAAAATGGTACCAATAAAAAGTCGTCACGCAGAACAAAATCCCTCATACAGCTGCATCGGCGGAAAAATAAAAAAGTTACGGATTTTCAAATATGTAAACACAAAAACAAATTATTATTTAAATTTTGGATGCAAAAAAGTGTCGAAAATGCTGTTTTTATGGAATCAATAGCGCAGTCGAAAACAACGGTTTTCGTTCGTGGGTTCCCCTGATGGAAAAGTCTGATGGAACCCACGAACGGAGCCCTGACGCAGATGTGAACGAAGCCTAATCATGTTTTAGTATACTGACTGAGGGTCCACACGAGCGTATTTTCATCAGTAATTACGGGCAGTAATTACTGGCAGTAATTACGGACCCATTAATTTCTATTTGGCCGCGGACACTTTTCAGTATTTTTACGGATGGGTGTTCGTGCTGAAAAAATTACAGAACCTGTCCTATTCTTGTCAGTAATTATGGCAAGGACTCTCCCATAGAAGTCTATGGGAGCTTCCGTAAATACGGACGGTATACGGATGTGCATCCGTATACTGTCCGTATTTACGGAAGCGTTGCTATACATAATTTGCGCCTCCCTCTTTTTTTTTACGGGTCCGTATATACGGATGGAATACGGATGGAATACAGACACCCTTCCGTAAATACAGATGAAATATGGATGCCTATGGATCCGGATTTACGGACAGTATTTCGGGATGGATGAAGATACGGTCATGCGCATGGAGCCTAAGGCCCCATGCACACGATCGTAAAAAACCTCAGTTTTTGCCGACCGCAATTGCGGTCCGCAAAAACGGACCCGTTCACTTTCATTGAACGCGGACACCTTTCCGTAGAGCTACGGAAGGGTGTCCGTGCCGTCGAAATGTTCCGAAAATTATGGAACATGTCCATTCTTTTGTATTTTGCGGGCCGTGCTCCCATACTTTGCATGGGAGCACGGGCCGAAAATGCGGCTGTCAGTCGTCGGCCGGCCGTGCCCGCAATCGCGGCCCGTGATTGCGGGCACGGTCGTGTGCATGGGGCCTAATCTAAAGCTAAAGCTTTACAGAAGCAATAAGAAGATCGCATTTTGAAGTACCCTAGTGGGACTAAAAAAATTGTAAATAACAGTTTCATAAAGTTTATTATAAAAAAAACGGTAAAAATAAGATCAATTTTTAATTTAGCAAAAATGTTAAAGAAACAATCAACCAATAGACTTTTTGAACGACAATCAGACGAGTTAAAATCGAGGTTTATGGACAGAGGGTATAGCACACGCCTCATAAAATTGGGTTATAATAGGGCCAGAAGAACACCACGTTTAGACCTTTTGCAAACTAAAACTCATCCCACTGTTGATAACCAGATTCGCTTTATCACAGCATATAACAACCAATGGGATAAAATGAGATCAATTCTTGAACATCACTGGTCAATTTTAAGATCAGAACCGGTCCTAGCACAAAGCTTATCCCTAAAACCCATGATGACAGCTAAGAGGAGTAAAAACCTCAAGGACCTTCTGACCAGAAGTCACTACGTACCAAAACATGTTAACCCCTTTAGCTCACGAGAACCCAAAATCGGATGCTATCCATGTGGCGATTGTATCGCATGTCCCAACATCAGTAGAGCCAATGACTTCATAACAGCAGATGGTAGCAAAACTTTCAAAATCAGAGACTACATTTCCTGCAGCACCACACATGTAGTATATTACGCACTCTGTGGGTGCCCTAAAATTTATGTGGGTTTGACGTCTCGACAGCTGAGGATACGTACTAGGGAGCATGTACGTGACATTACTGGAGCCAAAACAATAAGTGATCTTAGACAACTCAAAACACTGCCTAGACACTTTAACCCCTTCCCTCTTTGGCCACTTTTGACCTTCCTGACAGAGCCTCATTTTTCAAATCTGACATGTTTCACTTTATGTGGTAATAACTCCGGAATGCTTTTACCTATCCAAGCGATTCTGAGATTGTTTTCTCGTGACACATTGGACTTTATGTTACTGGCAAAATTTGCCCGATACATTCAGTATTTAATTGTGAAAAACACCAAAATTTAGCGAAAAATTGCAAAAATTAGCATTTTTCTCAATTTAAATGTATCTGCTTGTAAGACAGGCAGTTATACCACACAAAAATGTTGCTAACTAACATCCCCCATATGTCTACTTTAGATTGGCATCGTTTTTTGATCATAATTTTATTTTTCTAGGACGTTACAAGGCTTAGAACTTTAGCAGCAATTTCTCACATTTTCAAGAAAATTTCAAAATGATATTTTTACAGGGGCCAGTTCAGTTGTGAAGTGGCTTGAGGTCCTTAGATATTAGAAACCCCCAATAAGTCACCCCATTTTAAAAACTGCACCCCTCAAAGTATTCAAAACAGCATTTAGAAAGTTTCTTAACCCTTTAGACATTGCGCAGGAATTAAGGCAAAGTAGAGGTGAAATTTACAAAGTTCATTATTTTTTTCCAGAAATTCATTTTGAATCCATTTTTTTTGTACCACAGAATGTTTTACCCAAGAAATGCAACTCAATATTTATTGCCCAGGTTCTGCAGTTTTAGGAAATATCCCACATATGGCCCTAGTGTGCTACTGGACTGAAGCACCGGCCTCAGAAGCAAAGGAGCACCTGGTGGATTTTGGGCCTCCTTTTTATTAGAATATATTTTAGGCACCATGCCAGCTTTGAAGAGGTCTTGAGGAACTAAAACAGTGGAAACCCCCCAAAAGTGACCCCATTTGGGAAACTACACCCCTCGAGGAATTTATCTAGGGGTGTAGCAAGCATTTTGACCAGCCAGTTTTTTTGCAAACATTTTTGGAACTAGGCCATGAAAATGAAAATCTACATTTTTTCAAATAAAATGTAGGTTTAGCTAATTTTTTTTCATTTCCAAGAGAACTAAAGTAGAAAAAGCACCACAACATTTGTAGAGCAATTTCTCCCGAGTAAAACAATACCCCACATGTGGTAATAAACGGTTGTTTGGACACACAGCAGGGCTTAGAAGGGAAAGAGCGCCATTTGGCTTTTGGAACTCAAATTTAGCAGGAATGGTTTGCGGAGGCCATGTCGCATTTGCAAAGCTCCTGAGGGGACAAAACAGTGGAAACCCCCAACAAGTGACCCCATTTTGGAAACTACACCCCATGAGGAAATTATCTAGGGGTGTAGCAAGCATTTTGACCGGCCAGTTTTTTTTACAGAACTTATTGTAAGTAGGCCGTAAAAATGAAAATCTACATTTTTTCAAAGAAAATGTAGGTTTAGGTATTTTTTTTTCATTTCCACAAGGACTGAAGGAGAAAAAGCACCACAACATTTGTAAAGCAACTTCTCCCGAGTAAAACAATACCCCACATGTGGTCACAAACATCTGTTTGGACACACGGTAGGGCTCAGAATGGAAGGAGCACCATTTGGATTTTGGAATGGTTTCTGGGTGTCATGTCACATTTGCTGAGCCCCTGTAGTACTAGTATAGTGGAAACACCCCAAAAGTGACTCCATTTGGGAAACTGCACCCCCTGAGGAATCATCTAGGGGTATAATGAAAATTTTGATCCCAAAGGTTTTTTGCTGAATTAATTAGAATTAAGCCATGAAAATTAAAAATAATTTTTTTTTCCAACAAGATGTAGTTTTAGATACACATTTTTCATTTTTACAAGGAATAGAGAAGAAAAAGCACCCCAACATTTGTAAAGTAATTTCTCCCGAGTACAGTAACACCCCATATGTGGTTATAATCAGCTGTTTACATATATGGGAGCATTCAGAAGAAAAGGAGCGGTATTTATCTTTTGGAGCGTAGATTTTGCTGGAATGGTTTGCGGACGCCATGTTGCATTTGCAAAACCCCTGATGTACCAAACAAAAGTGACCCCGTTTTAGAAACTACACCCCTAAAGGCATTTATCAAGGGATGTAGTGACAATTTAGACTCCACAGGTGTTTTTCAGAAATGAATACGCAGTGGATGGTGCAAAGTGAAAATTGCAATTTCTCCACTGATCTGCCCATTCACCGCACAAGATGTTGTGCCCCTAGAGAATCTTACCCCATAAATTGTTAAGCGGGTTCTCCCGGGTATGGTAATGCCTTACTTGTGGCCATAAATTGCTGTTTGGGCACACTGTAGGGCTAAGAAGGGAAAGACCGCCATTTTGAGCATGGATTTTGCTTGGTAATAGTTCTGTTTGGGGTTTTGCTGGTATTTCCGTTTATAATGTGGTGGCATATGTAATCTGTGCGGAGTACATCAGGGCATAATAAGAGGGTATAATAATGGGGTAAATAATACAATTATCCATAGATGTGTGTTACGATGTGAAGCAATCCGTTATTCACAGGCCGGTGTCACACTGATAAACGGTTTCTTTCTTATCCCCTTTTGTAACGCTCTGCACCCTTTGGGGACTTTTTCTCCTTCGTAGTTTGGGAAATATTGCTGGGAAAGTTTTGCGCTGGTATAATACGGGCGCCCTCGCTTCCAGCGGATGTGCTGTGTCCATTCCCTTTCCTAGTTCCTAAATACTAGGGCCCTGAATCTGAAGGAATGTTCCCCTCCGGCCTGCGCATTGAGATGTTTTTTCATCACCGCATTACTAGTGCTGTAACTTTTTTATTTTTCAGTTGATTGAGCGGTGTGCGGGCTTGTTTTTTGCGAGACGGGCTGTAGATTTTATTGGTACCATTTTAGAACACATACGACTTTTTGATCACTTTTTATTTCATTTTTTGGTAAAGGAAATTACCAAAAACAAGCAATTCTGGAATAGTTTTTTATTGGTTTTTTTATCGGCATCCACAGTGCGCCCTAAATTACATGTTAGCTTTATTCTGCGGGTCGATACGATTACGGCGATACCAAATTTATATAGTTTTTTTTATGTATTGCGGCTTTTGCACAATAAAATCACTTTTTTAAAAAAAATCATTTGTTTTCTGTGTCGACATTCTAAGACACATAACTTTATTATTTTTGCGTGCACAAAGCGGTGTCAGGGATTATTTTTTGCGGGACGGATTGTCATTTTTTATTAGTACTATTTTGGAGTAAATGTGACTTTTTGATCACTTTTTATAGCATTTTTTGGAAGGAGATGTGACCTAAAAACAAAGATTCTGGCGTTGTTTTTCATGTTTTTTTTTACGGCGTTCACCGTGCGGGATAAATTACATAATTGTTTTGTAGTTTGGGTCGTTACGTACGCGGCGATACCAATTATGTATAGTTTTTTTTATGTATTGCGGCTTTTGCACAATAAAATCACTTTTTTTATAAAATCATTTGTTTTCTGTGTCGCCATATTCTAAGACCCATAACTTTTTTATTTTTGCGTGCATGAAACGGTGTCAGGGATTATTTTTTGCGGGACGGATTGTCGTTTTTATTAGTACTATTTTGGAGTAAATGTGACTTTTTGATCACTTTTTATAGCATTTTTTGGAAGGAGATGTGACCTAAAAACAAAGATTCTGGCACTGTTTTTCATGTTTTTTTTTTTACCGCGTTCACCGTGCGGGATAAATTACATAATAGTTTTTTAGTTTGGGTCGTTACGGACGCGGCGATACCAATTATGTATAGTTTTTTTTTATTTTTACGGTTTTTCCCATAATAAAAGACTTACTATGGGAAAAAAGTCAGTTTAGCTTTATTTTTATTTGAAATGTGTGTGTTTTTATTGTTTTACCACATTTTTATTAACTTTTTTTTACTTTTTTTACTTGTCCCACTAGGGCACATGAGGGCCTGATGCCCCGATCGCTACTCTAATACACTGCACTACATATGTAGTGCAGTGTATTAGCGCTGTCAGTTATTCACTGACAGCAAGCCTATGAGGACGCGCCGCAGGCGGGTCCTCATCGGCTCCCGTACAAGGCAGACTCGGACGCCATTTTCTGGCATCCGATTGCCACAGCAACCCAGCGATTGCATCACTGGGTTGCCGATCGGGTGAAAACCTATCAGATGCTGCGCTCTATTGAGCGCAGCATATGAGGGGTTAATCTGCCGGATCGGAGAATAGCTCTGGTCCTGGCAGTTACAGGAGGGTGCCAGCTGTATAATACAGCTGTCACCCCGCGGTGATGGTGCCGGCTCTGCTTCTGAGCCCGCACCATCACTGCGCCGTACATATACGGCGCTTTGCGGGAAGCACCTCCCGACAGCGCCGTATATATACGGCGGATGTCGGGAAGGGGTTAAAGAATTTCATGGCTGCAGTTCAAAATCTCTCAGGATTCGCGGAATTGAGCGCATACATTGTGGCATCAGAGGGGGCAATTTGAAGAAGGTCTTGGCTCAAAAAGAATGCATGTGGACCGTCAAATTGGGGTCCATGACCCCCTTTGGCCTCAATGAACAACTCAATTTTGCGCCTTTCTTGTAACCTTTTCCACCCTTCCACCATTTGTTTTTAATTGATTTTTAATATGTGTCTTTTATTATGTCACTTAGGTATTTGATGTGTTACCATTCCTGACAGTCCTTTCTGGTGCAAATTTGGATTCTTGAGCCGGACTTCTGTAAGAAATATAGATGGAGAAGATGTATTTGTTGTTGTCTTTTGTACCTGCATCCCGTGTGTGCGTTATAATGGGTTGATACTTCTGTTGATGTTCCACCTATATAACAATTATTTCACATTTTCTGTAATTGGACGTGGCTTTTTCATGTCCCACCTTTCACACATATTTTGCTATTTCTGTATATGGATATATTAATATCAGCTATATATGGTATAAATGTTACAGTTATTCTTGATTGTTCATAATATCATCATTATATGAATCTCTTTTTGTGATTTTTAATGCATACATTCTACCCTTGCACCTATTTCTGTAGTGATCACACTGCACTAACATTTTTAACACATATCACATTTTTGCATAAGGGGTTATAGATCGCCCTTTATACAACTTTTAATTATCATAACTTGCCATGCACTTATCACTACTGTCGGAATTTTATATCTGAGTTGCTCTCAGAAGTTTTAAACCTTTGATATATATGCGTTTATCGGCACCTAGATCGGGATGTGGGCTTGACTCATACTCACTTTCACCTCCCTCCCTGTCCCTTGTCCAATCAGTTGCGCGTCTCCTCCGGCCTTTGCCGATGTGTGGCCGCCCCGTTCCCGCCCCCATAGCGCACTGCGCATGTCCGGGATCCCTGTACGCATCGGGGATACTGGATGTGCGCTATGGCGCTGGGGCCTGGAGGTGGGGCATGCCTCACATCCGGTTTTCGGGGAAGGATACGCTCAGTGCTCTCCTTGGACTAAGGAACACTGTATACATCCGGTTCTCACAGTACTTAAGGCAACTTTTTACTAGACACTCCACACCCCTTGAGGAAGCAACCGCGAAACGCGCGTTGGGGTGTCCACACGGTTGTCAGGCTCCTGCATACATATCGCTATGGGTATTTTTTTTCTAGCCATTGGGGATTTTATTTGAATTATCAATCTATGACTGACTGTTTATTCCTACTGGCACTTTCTGAATAACATATGTGCATTAGCAATATATCTCACCCATATCCTCATTACTGTATACTTATGTAGGATATGTATGAGTGCCTCTTACACATCGTCTTTCATTCATTCCCCATATCTACTCTCTAGATTATTCACCGTACCCCTATACTTGCAATATTGAGTCTGCCATTCCTGTTATTCTGGAACTGTATAGAGTTTCTCTGTCCATTTGTACCTTTTTATATAAACTTTTTCTGTGTATGTAATTTTGTCCAATAAAGTTTTTTTCACTTTTTAACTACGTGGCTTCCATGCTCCTTTCTCTCTTCTGTATATAAATGCTTATTTAGGAGTGCCTTAAATACGAATTTGGTAGTATGCTTTACGCTAATAGCATCTAACCCTTTACTGCAAAAGGAGTTCCTTTTTGTGTAAAATATATGGTATTGCATAAATAATATTTATTTCCAAAATGGTTCTATAAAAAAATATATAACTTGTCTGGCAAAAACAAGCCCATATACAGCTACATCGATAGAGAAGTAAAAAACGGATGGCTCTTGGAATGTGCCGACATAATTTTTTTTTTCCATGATATGTGCTATTATTGTGCAAAAGTAGTAAAGCATAAAAAAACTATACATATTTGGTATCGCCGTAATCATACCAACCCATAGAATAAAGATAACATGTTATTAATGCCTCAGGGTAAATGGCCTAAATTTAAAACGCAAAAATACTATTGTGGAATTGTGATTTTTCTTTCAATCTCACCCTCAAAAATAGTTAATAAAAGTTAAACAATAAGTTATATGTACCCCAAAATGGTGCACTTAAAAATAAGACTTATCCTGCAAAAAGAAAGCTCTCATACAGCTCCATCGATGGTTGAAAAAAAAAAAAGTTATGGCTTTTATGTGCAAAAGTAGTAAGACATAAAAATAACTATATACATTTGGTATCGCTTTAATCATGGCAACCTGCAGAATAAAGTTAGCATCCAAAAATGCTCAAAGACCAATGGCAGAATTACTGTATATTTCCACTCCCCCAAAAAATAAATAAAAGTTTTTAATAAATTTACCCCACAATTTTTGTACCCCACAAGGGTGCCATTAAAAAATACAATTCGTCCTACACAAAACAAGCCCTAATACGACTATGTCAACGGAAAAAATAAAAAGTTATTGCCCTCGGAACACAATGATAAAAAAACAAAAAAAAATGCTGGATCTTCAAGGCCCAAAATAGCTGCCTCTTGAAGCGGTTAAAGTAGTTTTCCCATAATCAATGTAATATCTGACCGCTGGGACCCCCACCAATCACAAAAACTGGCTTATTTTGCTATTCCTGAGAGCCCCATATGAATGAAGCTGTAGTGCACATGTTTGGCCAGGGGCGTAGTGAGGGGGGGGGGGCAGACGGGGCATGTGCCCCTGGCGCAACTTAGAGGGGGGCGCCAACGCCACCTCCTCCTGCACTATAATTGTACCTGTGTCTATAGGACAAAGGTACAATTAGAAGCAATGAATGACCGGGCACGTTCCGTGCCCGGCTATTCAGCGCTTTTGCACCAGTGCAGCTACTGGTACCTTTTGTACCAGTGAACCTTCCGTCGATGAAAGGCGCTGATTGACAGGGAAAGTCATCCTGCCCAGCCAATCAGTGCCTTTCATAGATGCTTCGTTCAACCCCCAGGAGACCTGCGCAGAAGAGAGCATGTCTCCATTGCTGCCGGACGACGTGGGAGCGGGATTAAAGAGGCTCTGTCACCAGATTTTGCAAGCCCTATCTGCTATTGCAGCAGATAGGCGCTGCAATGTAGATTACAGTAACGTTTTTATTTTTAAAAAACGAGCATTTTTGGCCAAGTTATGACCATTTTTGTAGTTATGCAAATGAGGCTTGCAAAAGTCCAAGTGGGCGTGTATTATGTGCGTACATCGGGGCGTTTTTAATACTTTCACTAGCTGGGCGTTCTGATGAGAAGTATCATCCACTTCTCTTCAGAACGCCCAGCTTCTGGCAGTGCAGACACAGCCGTGTTCTCGAGAGATCACGCTGTGACGTCACTCACAGGTCCTGCAAAGTATTAAAAACGCCCCGATGTACGCACATAATACACGCCCACTTGGACTTTTACTTTTAAACACACCCACTTGGACTTTTGCAAGCCTCATTTGCATAACTACAAAAATGGTCATAACTTGGCTAAAAATGCTCGTTTTTTAAAAATAAAAACGTTACTGTAATCTACATTGCAGCGCCGATCTGCTGCAATAGCAGATAGGGGTTGCAAAATCTGGTGACAGAGCCTCTTTAAGGTGAGTTTGAATAGTTTTTGTTTTTTTTAATTGTAATAAAAAAGTGTGTGGCTGTATCTACAGGGGGGACTTTATCTACAAGGGGGACTTTATCTACGGGGGGACTTTGTCTACATGGGGGGGCTTTATCTGCAAGGGGTACTTTATCTACGGGGGGACTTTATCTACGGGGGGGGGGACATTATCTACGCGGGGGCCTTTATCTACAAGAGGGACTTTATCTACGAGGGGGGACTTTATCTACAGGGGGGCTTTATCTACATGCGGGGGGCTTTATCTATGGGGGGGGTGTCTCTACAGGGGTGGGCTATCTATGAAGCACCATATAGAGGGGCTATAGCTACAGGGGGGCTATATACAGTGGTCAGCGATCTATGGAGCACTATATACAGGGGTGGGCTATATCTACAGGGGGGCTATATAGTATATAGCCCCCTGTAGATACAGCCCACCCCTGTATATAGTATCCCACAAATAGCTCCCCCTATAGTGCTCCACAGAAAGCCCACCCCTGTATATAGCCCCCTGTACATATAGTCCACCCCTGTATATAGTGCTCCACAGATAGCCCATCCGTGTATATAGCTCTCCTGTAGATATAGCCCACCCCTGTATATAGTATCCTACAAATAGCTCCCCTTATAGTGCTCCACAGAAAGCCCACCCCTGTATATGGCCCCCCTGTACATATAGTCCACCCCTGTATATAGTGCTCCACAGATAGCTCACCCCTATATATAGTATATACAGGGTTGGGCTATCTGTGGAGCACTATATACGGGGGTGGGCTATCTGTGGAGCACTATATACAGGGGTGGACTATCTAGTGGAGCACTATATACAGGGGTGGACTATATGTACAGGGGGGCTATATACAGGGGTGGGCTATCTGTGAAACACTATATACATGGGTGGACTATATGTGGAGCACTATATACAGGGGTGGGCTATATCTACAGGGGGGCTATATACAGGGGTGGGCTATCTTTTGAGCACTATATACAGGGGTGGGCTATATCTACAGGGGGGCTATATACAGGGGTGGGCTATCTGTGGAGCACTATATACAGGGGTGGGCTATATCTACAGGGGGCTATGTACAGGGGTGGCCTATCTGTGGAGCACTATATACAGGGGTGGGCTATATCTACAGGGGGCTATCTGCAGAGCACTATAGGGGGAGTTATTTTTGGGACACTATATACAGGGGTGGGCTTTATGGGGGCACTATCTACACGGGGCTCTATGGCGGCACTATCTACAGGGGGCACAGTGTGTATGTGTGTGTGTGACACGGTGTATGGCGCTATTATAATTAGAGGTGCAGTGTATGGTGCTATTATATTTAGGGGTGTAGTGTGTGGTATAATGAGAACTTTATCTTTATTTATAGGTTTAGAAATGTTGGAAAAGTGAGAATCTGAAGACATCTGAGCCGCAAACTGCAAAATTGGCTGTGACCGGGAGAAGTCATCATAGAGGTCTGGACCAAATGGAGAAAAAGAACTAGAATCTGAGACGTCACCGGTGAGTCACTTAATGTAAATGTTTATTCTGCCTCTAATCAGTAATGCAGTCACTGTATGATCTGCAGCGAGATGATGGGTGGTGTGATTATGATAGGATTTTTTTTTTGTGAAACAGCAACTCCCAGCATATCCTTACCATTAACAGAAAAAATGGGACATAAAGATCATCAAAACCCTTATCAAAACCCTTATATAAATATCCTTACCATTGTTCGGGCCATGCTGGGAGATGTAGTTTTACGCCGTACATACCTATACAGCAGGGGTTGCACTAAATTGAGCTGTATTTGTGCTGGTGCTGTATATATGTAATGAGCTTGGTTCTGGGGCTGTATTTATGTACTGAGCACTATTCTGGTGTTGTGTATAGAACTATATTGCTTGTAAAATGTACAAATGTTTTTATGCTCGTGTTACATAAAAAGAAATGTGGAAAAGAAATGACACGTCAATTGGTAGTGAAAACAAACACAGCGAGGGGGAAGGAGATGTCGGGTTGGGGGGGGGGGGGCGCCAAACTGAACCTTTGCCCCGGGTACTGGAGAACCTAGCTACGCCTTTGTGTTTGGCCACCGCTCTATTCAGTTCTATGGGGCTTCCGAGCGATATCTTCTTCAGCCCCATTGAAATAAATAGAGCGGTGGCTGAGTATGCGCACTACCGCTCCATTCCTTTGGGGCTCCCAGGTATGGCAAGGTGAACCTGTTCTCGTTGCAATAAAGCAACGAATCTGCTGCAGGTTTGCATTGCAAAGGCGGAAATCCACTGAGAAAATCCGCTGCTTCCCCGCAACAGACTGAGCATGCTGCGGAATGTAAATTCTGCACCGCAAGCTAATATTTTTCCTCCATGTTTATACTAAGCAAAAAAAAAGCTATAGAAAACACAAAAATAAAAGTCTGCTGCATATCCACCACATCTGAAAATGTCCTTATACTGCCTCATTTGTTTATTTACATGTGGCAGTCATTGTCTTTATCTTTTATGGAGAATTACATTTTCAGAGAATTCCTCACCGTTCCAGAACTAATCGCAAACATATTGGCAATGTGGAATAGTATCACAGCTAGGAAATATGTTAATTAAACCGTAATCGCATTGATTAATAATTGCGCTCAGGTGTCTTCACTCAGTCGTACTATACGCACATTGTAAACAAATAAAATATTACTTGTGAAGAGGGTTCTATTATATGCAATAAATCGAAACTTTATTGCTATGAGAAGTTTTTACACATCTAGGCTAGTTTTACTTCTGTATTCTGATTTCTTCCAATCATTATAATACATCTGCTCCAGAAATTAGCTTAGGGAAAAAAAAATATTTGTTCATTCCAATGCTCATACCAGCTGTAAATGGCTATTTAAATTATATGCAAATAAGAAACCACCGACAGCATATGCTTTATATATATAACCCAATACCATGTTTTTGGAAATAAATTTAAAAAAATTAAAATTTTTACATGTTTTCAAGATGTTCAAGCATCCACTTTAGTATATTAATACATGTAAAATACTGTACCTTTATAACATTTTGGATTGTAAAAAAAATGCGTTTAAGAAACTACGTTTACTTTTTTCATATAAAGAAAATTAGTAGGAGGAATCCTCCAGCTCACCGTTAGCAGGTCTTCACTGCTGGCTGCGCCCAGATCTCCGTGTCGGCACACGGTAATAGAAACAATAAAATTAAGACAATGATCCAGCGCAGACAAAGTTTTAAAAGGAAGCGCAGTTCCAATTTTATTTCACAACAAGCCATGAGTAAGGACGCTGCATTCGTCCGAAACGCGTAGGCACCACTGAATATTTATCAACCATCCTTGCATCTGGGATCTATCTCTTTTTAAGAATTTTTTGCAAATAAAATTGGAACTGCGCTTCATTTTAAATCTTCGTCTGCGCTGGATCATTGTCTTCATTTTCATTTTCATAGTTTGCTTATGTAGCTTTGCCTAAAATTAAAGAAGTTACTAAACTTAAACATTTATGACTGATTAATGTTAAACTAGTGGTGGTCAAATTGCTGAGATACCCACTGATCACTAGAAAGGGGGAGGACAACAGGTCAGCAAAGATGAGTGTGTGACTAGCCCGTTCCATGATAGCCTGTAGGGGTTATGAAAACAAGTCAGCAAGAGTGACCCCTTACTCCATTACACTGAACGGGAAATGGGTGTCATAGCAGTCAGAACCCCACAGATCTAACATTTATCATATATTTTAACCTTTTTGGTTACATTTTCACAATTTTGACATACACAAATAAAACCTGAATTATAAAACTCATCTGTGCCTTAAAGGAGCACAAAATGTTTTATTCTCTGGCCCATTAGAGAGGCTCCATTATGTAAATTGAGGTGAAGGCAATCTTCTTACTGTCCACACATGAGACGCTGTGGCAGTTGGATAGTCCTATTGCTGGTCATATGACACAGCTGAGGACCAGAAGGGAGTGGATAACTCACAAATACAGCCACCGGTAAGAAGATTACCTTCACCACAATTTACATAATGTGCCTTTCCAACGGGCCAGAGAATACTAATTTTCTGTGGGAGTGCTTCTTTAATGCAGTTTGCATCAAAGTGTAATGTTGTGTATAAAAATGCATAGATTAAAGTTTTGATCTAAAAATCTGATGCAAGCAAAGCCTGAACTGCACAACACCTTCTAAAAAGAAAAGATCAAGATGTGTAAAGTTAATTCATACCACTTATGCTTATGTCTATATGCACATATCTTTATAAAATCATCAGAACTGACGATACTAAAAATATGTGTGGTCCAGACGCTGGTAAATGTTTGAGTCACAGAGTCGACGAGTGGTATGATTTGGTGCATTGGGTGATTAGAGTTGCTCACCTTCTCACTGCTTTAGGCCAAGGCTACACCTAGACTTTTTGTAGTGATTTTATCTTTTGAGTAACAGCTGCAGTCCACAAGATGGCATGCAACTCAATGTATTCATTTGGATTCCCAGCACACATTGAGGGCCACACCAAAATTGAGCCTGTGGAGCGGTGAGCACGGCTATATCAATTCACTGCTCCTCGGGCCTTTTATTGTCCTCTTCTGCGGCCCAACACGCTTTGGAGCTGGCCTATTCGACAAGGGGCAGATCCTGTTCAGCAAGAAGCAGAGCCTATTTGGCGGCTGTGGTGGTGGGAGTAAAAAGAATGGGGAAGAAGAAAGAACTGCCAGGAACCAGCAGTTGTGCTGCCGCCTTTCATTACCCCTGGGCAACAAGCATGGGGTTGTCCCAGAATCAAACTGTTAACCTATCCATAAGATAGGTGATAACTGTCTGATCTCTGGGGGTCCCACACATCCCAAACCCCCTATTTCTTCTCAATGCATCAACCACAGTAAGGAGGAGCTTGAATAGAGCGGAGGTTGAGCATGCGTCCGACACCACATTCAGTCTATGAGAGTGAGGGAAATAGCCGAATCCTGCTGTTTACGTTCATTCTTATAGACTTTGAATGGAGCGAGAGCGCGCGTGTTTGACCGCCACTCTATTAGATGTCTTCCACACTGCGGTCAAGCAGTCAGGAGGAACAGGGGTTCAGGACCCCAATCTCACGATACGGGAGCCATGGAGACAAACAGGTTGCGCTGTCTTCTACTGCATAGTTATGAGCAGCCAGCAGCACCGACTTTACAGAGTCTGTGCTGCTGCTCAAAGCAAAATGAGTAAAACAAGTGATTTAGAAAAATGATTATCGTGCACACTGTTCACTATAAATGTATATAACTGAAAGTGGAGGTACACTTTAAGGGGTCTGGTCTGGGGTCTGAATTTCTTTGTGTTGCTACAGAGGCTGTAACTGTCTGCAGAAGCGAGGAGCCAAAGATGTCTCAGCAGGAAACTCTGCAGTTGTCAGGAAAAGTTGTCATGACGTCTGACCCATATGAAGAAGAAAAGAAAAGCAAACGACTCAGAGAAGACATCACTGTGAGTAACTATATTTACAGAGGAGCTGTCGCTTCTCCTGAAATGTCTCTTATATAAAAAAAACTTGTATCTTCATAAGACAACAATTCTAAAGCATCTGAGTTGTGGCGTCTCTTTGTTATTCCTCCTGGAAATGTATGAATAAGGACTGGTCCACACTGAGACTTTTTGTGATGCAACTAACTGATTTTAACTATAGATCTACACTAGACAGTTAAAATCCATAAGTGGCGCTTAAAAAAGTCTCCATGTAGTCCAGAGTGTAGGGACACAGATCTTTGACAAGGAGAATGGTAACACCCTGTTGTCAATTTATTCATACAATTCATGGAGGAGTAATGGAGGGACGTCTCAATGAGTCAGTTATTTCATGAGTCATCAGTCATTTCATGAGGAATACAATTATTTACTAAAACAGTCATGTCAGGAGAGATAACAGGTCCTCTTAAATAGTTATGAATTCTCCCTGTGACTGCATCTGATCAGTGCTGTTGTAATGACGGGGTAGGGAGACAGACAGGGGAGCCCTAATCTACCCGCCACTCAGTCCCTGCCTAGTTGCATGGCCCGTCCGAGGCGACAGTGTACAACTGGGCGACGGTCCCTACGCTCAATATGTGTACGACAGACAAACAGACAAGGGTACACAGAAGCTAAAGGAAATGGGGCAGTTGCCCACGGCAACACCATGAGCAACAGGAGTAGTGAACGAGCCGAGTCAAACCAGGAGTGTACAAGGTACCAAACGCAGAGAAGGAGCGTAGTCAGTAAAGCCAGGGTCAAAATGAAGCAAGGGCAATAATAATAGCAGGAGCAGAGGAGCCAGGAAACAGGAAAGAATCACAGGCAAAGACAAGCAGGAAATGAAGGTATAAATAGGCCTAGGGCGGGAGCTAGAACCGTCTGGCCAGGCTGTGATAGGCTCTCCCACTTCTGAGCTTACCAGCCTGAGTGGTAGCAGATCGAGTCACTCTATCAGACCTAGGAGCAGGTGCAGACTGATTAACCACGGGCGTCGACACAGAAGCTGTGTCTGGCAGATCCTTTACAGCTGTAGTCTCTTATATTGTGTGAAGCCTGAGAATATTCTGTAGAACGCTCTGTAGACATGGTACCTGACCACAATATAGTTACTTTGTAGTCTGCAGCGTGATAATACTCTATGGAGCGCTGTGTAGACCTGGTATCTGACCACGATATGGTCAATGTCAAATTGGTTATATTGGTATGTGTATAGTGGTAGCACCAAAGGCCACAATAACGACTGAACATGCGATTTCACTATTTAAACACAGTCTCATGTGTATTTATACGCATGAAATTGAACCCCGTAATCCTTCCAGAGCAGGCGCTGCAAACAAATATAGTGCTGTTGCGCTCCTTTGCCTCTTCAGTACTGAACTTACTGAAAAGGAAGAGGACCGCCATGGCGATATACTGGCGTGTATCATGTGTGCAGAAGAGCCAATGAGAAAGCTCCTTACTCGCAGCCAGCTGTAAATAAGGAGCTTTCTCATTTGCTGTAGGAGTTATTGCTGTGAGACTGGTTTGTGAACGCTGCGGTGCCAGGACAGTCTCCTGTATATGGTAAGCAACATTTTTGTTAAATTGGAAGGATTTTTACTTTGAACTTTGGACCATTTGTCTTTTAACAAGATTGTGGCAGTAAAAATCCTTCCAATTTATTACACAAATAGGTGACAATTATCAGTTTAGTAATACTGAAATTAAATTTAAAAGGTTTTTCAGGATGGAGAGGTACTACTCCATTCACTCTCTATGTGGCTGCATGAGATAGCGTCCAGCAGCTCCATAGAAGATGAATGGAGGGGTGACCGAGCATGTGCAGTACCGCTCCATTCATATGGGACAAACAGGGATGGCCAGGTAAGCTTGTTCTCTGGAACGGTGGGGTTCCAGCGGTCCAACCCCCAATGATCAGATATTTATCAAATATCCTGTGGATAGATTATAAATATCGATTATGGGAAAACCCCTTTTAATAGTACTAGATGTTGGCCGCGGGTGGGGCATACACCGTTATTTGACAAGATCTCTGTTCCAGTTCAGTGTCTGAACTGATATTGTATGGACTTGGTCTATTCGCATGGTCTACTACCCTGGTCCCTGATTGACAGATTTTGTTTTTTATGAATAGTAGGGTGTCACATTAAAGTTATTTCTAAACCTATTTTATATTATACACTAAACATAACTCTCTATTTATGCATAAAATAATTGTTAATAGTTATAGTTACTGTATGTCTTCCTGCAAAAATAGTGAGTTTTAACACCATGTATCCCTACAAATTATTCATTTGAATTACCACAAAGGATGTACTCCTCTTTGGCTAAAAATACTTCTCAAAATTAGTGTTTTTACCTTGCTGGAAAATATGCAGTGCAACCTTTGGGTAGGGTACTGTTATCTCTGACTGAAAAGCTATGCCGGTCCCTGAAGGTGTAATCAGGTGTTTCTATGTTTACTTTCCTCCTTGTGTTGATGGTGTGATTTACATATTTAATGTAGTGGTGAGCGGTGTAACCAAATAAAGTAAAATTCGATGTCATTTACGTTGCCCCCGATATATTTCAGTCCTTGATCTGCTCCTGTACTAACCACTGTATACCGTGAACACCCACAAGATTTGCTGTTTTGGAGATGTACTGACCCAGTTGTCTAGGCATCGCAGTTTGTCCCTCGTCAAAGTGGGGACACACTTTTAATTTTGCCATGGGGGGGTCTTTAGACTGCATATAATATATAGTAATGGGGAGAGGGGTCTCGAGACTATGCACAATATAATGTAATGGGAGAAGGGGTCACTAGCTACTATATATATTATATGGAAAAGTAGGGGGTCTCTAGCCTGCATATGATTTATAGTAAGAGAGTGGGGGGTTCTAGGCTGCACATAATATATAGTAATGGTGGAGGGGGGGGGGTCTCTAGCCTGCGTGTAATATACATTTATGGGGGAGTTGGGTCTCCAGCCTGCATGCAATATGTAGTAATAGGGGAGAGGTCTCTGGACTGCATGTAATATATAGTAAGGGGGAATATGTTGTCACAAGATCAGAAACCAATAGTTTTTATTTCAATCATGTATCTGGGATTACACATGCGTGTGCGATACCAACATGAGAACATCACCTCAAGCCGCCATCTTTTAAGGACGGCTGGATATAAAACCCAGTTACCTCTGCTGCCTTTATACTGCAGGCGGAGTTAAGCAGGTTAAGGATGGGCCACTTCTCATGGGCCAGTGCTGTGTGCTTGCCCCCTATAAATTTGCCAGCCAATCCCTATTTGGATTGCAGCTGTCGCTCAAGAATAAGGCCTCATGTACACGACCGTAGCTATGTGCACGGTCCGTGATTACGGCGTAGACGGCCCGAGGAGAATCACCTGCAGGCCATCCGCAATCATGAACCATGCACACACAAGAGTGCATTGAGTTTAATGAGCCCGGACATGAAATGCAGCACGTAAAATGACATGTCCTATTTTGTTTGCAGTCCGGGCTCCGTGCAATGTGGAACCACGGTCGTGTGTATTGGTCCATAGGATATAATGTGCCTTATACTATCCGCAATTGCGGATAGTATGCGGACGCAAATGCATGGTCGTGTTAATGGGGCCTTAAAATCAATCAGTAGCACTACAAAAAGTCTAGGTGTAGCCCAGGCCTTAGTAGGAAAACAAAAAAACTGAAATGTCCTCTCTTATTGGTAAGGGTGGCCTGTATTAGGGAGATATCTTATAAAGACAGAATGCCAGGAAGTAAAACTTTTCATTCTGAACCCCAACAACAAACGAGTGCTGTGCCCTTAAGCTAAGATTCTCGCAATCTACATGATACAAAGATCTAAGATACTTATACTTATGTTAAGGTTGCCGGCAATTGTTAAAATCATGCATATTAAGTCCTGAGAAGGTTCTGCCTCTTAACCTCTTAACACACTATGACGCAACTGTACGTCATGGCTAGCCATGCCTTAAGGCACCATGAGGTACAGTTACATCATGGATTTGTTCAGTCATCATGTCAAAAGACATTGCGACAGAACAGTGATATCAGCTGTCATGGACAGCCAATTGTCATGATGTCTATGATGGGGCGGGGGACCAATCGCGGCGCGTCCCGTGATCGCTGTGATTGGTCAGTCAGTAGTGACTGACCAATCACAGCAGTGCAGCATGGTTACTGGACAAAAAGAGTCGGGGAACAAATTTGCTAGCCGATCGGCTATTGGCAACAGGAGGCCTAACAATGGTCTCCAGTCTACCAAGTACGGAGGCCTAAAAGGCTTCCGGACACAAACAGAAGATGGCGGCGGGCTCAGAAGCTGAGCCTGCGCCGTCAGCCGCAGGTGTCAGCTGTAAGCCACAGCTGACACCCTGCTGTAACGGCGGGGAACCGAGCTAGCTCCGATCCCTGCCATTAACCCCTTAGATGCCACGGACAAAAGCGTTCGCGGCATCTTAGTGGTTTCTAGCTTATCAGCATCGTTGCGATATGATGGGGGGGGCAATCGTTGCTATGACAGCCAGAGGCCAACAGTGGCCTCAAGGTCTGCCACGTACAGAAGCCCATCAGGACCTGCCAGAGGTGCAGCCTAATGGGCTTGCTGTCAGTGAATAACTGACAGCTCTAATGCATTGCACTATGTGGGTAAGTAAAGATCAGAGTTTGTGGCCCTCAAGTCCCCTAGTGGGATAGAACAAAAAGGTAAAAAAAAAAGTTATAAAAATGTTGTTCAAAAGTGTAATAATAAAAGTTATAAGTTAAAAAAATAAAAACTGCCTTTTTTCCTATAAGTCATTTATTATAGGAAAAGAATCAAAACATAAAAAAAAAAGTACACATATTTAGTATCACCGCGTCCGTAATGATCCAAACTATAAAACTATAATGTTATTTTTCCCGCACAATGTACACCGAAAAAAATAAAAAACAATGCCAGAATCACTATTTTTTGGTCCCCACCCCTCAAAAAACATTACATAAAAAGTGATCAAAAAGCCGCTTGTACCCCAAAATAGTACGAATAACAACTACAACCTGTCCCTAAAAAAAACGCTTTTACAAAGCCTTATCGACACAAAAATCTAAAAACTTATGGCTCACAGAATATGGTGACACCAAAAAATTTAATATTTGAAACAAAAAGAGATTTTATTGTGCAAACGCTGAAAAACATAAAAAACTATATACATGTGTCGCTGTAATCGTATCAACCTACAAATGAAAGTAAAATTGTCATTTATAGCCCTCGGTGAACACTGTAACAAAAAAGAATAAAAATGTTGTCAGTATTGTAGGTTTTTGGTCACCTTGCTTGCCAAATAATGGAATAAAAAGTGCTCAAAAAAAATCGCATGTACTGCAAAATGGTACCAATGTAAACCACAGATTGTATTGCAAAAATGAGCCCTCACACAGCTCGTTTGGCGAAAATATAAAAAAGTCCTGGCTCTCAGAATATGACGATGCAAAATGTGCAGTGTTCCAAATGTGGATAAGATTTGGCACCATTTATTAGTGTGACACTGGCCACCCATATACAGATTATTATTTATTTACCCCAATATTATACCCTCTTATTATATCCTGATGTACCCCGCACAGCTTACATATGCCTCCACATTATAAACTGAAATACTAGTGAAACTCCAAAAGCCAAATGGCGCTCCCTCTCTCTGAGCCCTACAATGTGCCCAAACAGCCGTTTATGTCCACATACATAACATCGCCATACCCCTCCCGGGGTAACTTAACAGTTTATGAGATATTTGTCTTTAGTGTCACAAACTGGGCACAATATATTTTGCACTAAAATGGCATATCAGTGGAAAATTGCAATTTTCACTTTGCACCATCACCTGTGCATTCATTTCTAATGTAAAAACACCTGTGAGGTCAAAATGCTCACTACACCCCTTAATATGCCCTAAGGGGTGTAGTTTCCAAAATAGGGGTCACTACTTGGGGGTTTGTTTTACTATTTGACCTCAGAGCCTCTGCAATTTTGGACAAATGCCGTGAAAATCCCCAAAATAGACCTCAAATGCTCATGGTGCACTTCACTTTTGAGCCCTGTCATATGCCTCGGCAAATGATAAATACACCACAGAAAAAAGTGGGACATAGAATAGGATTAAAAACACAAAAAATGGCCATACTCACAAATTGGGCAGGTATAGTCCCAATAGGACGCAGCCAGGTCAAAAATGCTGCTGAAGGAAAGTGCACAGGTGTGTTTAAATAATAATAGCCACTCCCACTAGCCTTGAGGGGAGTGGCGTGTGGTGCATGGGATATGTAGTAAAATGTTAATGAATAGTGTATAATGTGCAAGTGGTAATAATATGTGTGAAATATAGGGGGCAGTACTGAGTATAGTGAGTGGTGAATAAAGTGTAAAATATAGGGGGCAGTACTAAAAGGGTCAGGAACATGAGTGATGCATGAAGTGTGGGTGCAGTGTGTAAAACATGGAGGGCTAATGCGTAAATCATGAGGCACAGCCTATATAGCCTGGTAGCAGCCAATTTGTAACGCCATGATAGTACATAGAGCGGGCTGCCCTGCTTTCTATGCTAGACCACAACACACCATGCCCTCCCAGCATTGAAGACCTGGCTGCGTCCAAAAAGTAGTAAATATTATACAAGTAAACATGGAAAATACATGGGGTATTGGTTGTAATTTTGGCCAAAAGAACGCAAGCTCGCAATCCTCGTCACGGATCCCCACACTTGCGAGTCCCTAACTGGAACTTTTCGTTCCAAACTTGAAGCTACGCCACAGAAAAAAGTGGGACATAGAATAGGATTAAAAACACAAAAAATGGCCATACTCACAAATTGGGCAGGTATAATCCCAATAGGACGAAGCCAGGTCAAAAATGCTGCTGAAGGAAAGTACACAGGTGTGTTTAAATAATAATAGCCACTCCCACTAGCCTTGAGGGGAGTGGCGTGTGGTGCATGGGATATGTAGTAAAAAGTAAATGAATAGTGTATAATGTGCAAGTGGTAATAATATGTGTGAAATATAGGGGGCAGTACTGAGTATAGTGAGTGGTGAATAAAGTGTAAAATATAGGGGGCAGTACTAAAAGGGTCAGGAACGTGAGTGATGCATTTTTGACCTGGCTGCGTCCTATTGGGATTATACCTGCCCAATTTGTGAGTATGGCCATTTTTTGTGTTTTTAAGCAAATGATAAATGCCTTGAGGGGTGTAGTTCCCAAAATGGGGTCACTTCTTGGGGGATTCCACTGTACTCTGGTACCGCAGGAGTTTTGAAAATGTGACATTGCACCCAAAAACCAATCCAGCAGAATCTGCATGCCAAATTGCGCTCCCGCTTTTCTGAGCCCTGCCGTGTGTCCAAACAGTAGTTTATGACCACATGTGGGGCTTTGCTGAACTCAGGAGAAATTTCTTTAAAAATGTTGGGGTGTTTTTTCTCCTTTCTTCCTTGTCAGATTGAAGAAACTCTACAATTTACTTTTAAAAAATGTAGATTTCCATTTTCACTGTCTAATTACAATAAATTCTGCAAAAGAGCTGTGGGGTCTAAATGCTCACTATACCCCTATATAGAATCCTATATAGATTCCTTGAGGGGTGTAGTTTCCCAAATTGGGTCACTTTTTGGGGGTTTCTACTGTTTTGGCCCCTCAGGGGCATTGCAAATGCAACATGGCACCCAAAAACCAATCCAGCAAAAATTGAGCTCCAAAAGCCAAATAGCGCTCTTTTCTAAGCCCTGCCGTGTGTCCAAACAGCAGTTTATTACCACATATGGGGTATGACCGTGTTCAGAAGAGTTTGCTTTACAAAAGTTGGGGTTCCTTTTCTCCTTTATCTTTTGAAAACTCTGAGCCAAATCTACATTTTATTAGAAAAAATGTAGATTTTCATTTTCACTGCCTAATTCCACTAAATTCAGCAAAAAACCTGTGGGGTCAAAATGCTCACTGTATGTTCGTAAGGGGTGTAGTTTCTCAAATGGGGCCACTTTTGGGGGGTTTCCACTGTTTTAGTCCCTCAGGGGCTTTGCAAATGCTGCATGGCGCCTGAAAACCAATCCAACTAAATTTAAGCTCTAAAACTCGAATGGTGCTCCTTCCCTTCTGAGCTCTGCCATGTGCCATGCTTTTGCCTTGTAAAAATTGAACATTTCTACGTTTTATTGGAAAAAATTTAGATTTTAATTTTCACTGCCTAATTACACTTAATGCAACAAAAAGCCTGTGGGGTTAAAATGATCAATATAGCCCTTGATAAATTCCTTGAAGGGTGTAGTTTGCCAAAGGGTGTCTTTTTAGGGGTGTTTCTACTGTTTTGGCACCACAATACCTCTTCAGACCTGACATGGTGCCTAAAATATATTCTTATAAAATTGAGGCCACAAAATCCACTAGGTTCTCCCTAGATTCTGAGGCTGGTGCTTCGGTCCATTCACACTCTAGTGCCACATGTGTGAAATTTCTAAAAACAGCAGAATCTGGGCAATTAATATTGGGTTGCATTTCTCTGGTAAAACCTTCTGTGTTACAGGAAAAAATAGATTAAAACTGAAAAATTAATTTGTAAATTTCAACTCCACGTGCTTTAATTCCTGTGAGACGCCTAAAGGGTTAAGAAACTCTCTAAATGGTATTTTGAATACTTTGAGGGGTTCCGTTTTTAAAATGGGGTGATATATATGGGGTTTCTAACATATGGAGCACTCAAAACCACTTCAGAACTGAACTGGTCTCTAAAAAAAGGCTTTTGAAAATTTCTGGAAAATGTGAGAAATTGCTCCTAAAGTTCTAAGCTAGTTTTACTTTTGGAGATTCAGCTGTTCTGTATTCTTTATACAGAACAGCTGTATCGTTCACTTTTCACTGAATCCGTCACTCCCACGGACCTGACGGTGTGTCTCTGACATGCAGGATCCACCTGTAAACTATCACATCTAAGTTCATAACTTAGATGTGATAGATTACAGGTGGATCCTGCGTGTCAGGCACCCCGAGGACCCGCAAACACTGAACCTATCAGGTCAGTGGGAGTGACGGATTCAGTGAAAAGCGAACGATACAGCTGTTTTGTATAAAGAATATAGAACAGCTGTATCTCCAAAAGTCAAACTTTTATTTAATAAAAACGAATTAAGAAGTTACACTAATCACACTGACTGATCTATTTATTAAAGGAAAGAAAAACAGACCTCAAAGGTGTACATAGCTTTTTACTTTATTGCTATAGGAAAAATTATATGTTTAACAAAATGTCAATATTTAAACATTGTTAAAGTGGCCCTCGAAGATAAAGTTGAATACACTATTATTTCCCCTTTTTCGCCACTTCACCACAAATGATTTACTTACCTGGTGCCCACCATTCAAAAGATCCATGAGGGTGTTAATTGAGGCAGCTACTTCACCACAGCTGCATGTTGAGGTCCTGAGCAGCAGGAACAGGTAAGTATAACTATGAGGGTGGGCGCCTTCCCTCCATGAAAAAGCGCCATCCGAAGCAAAGGAGCACCCAGTGGATTTTGGGCCTCCTTTATTTTGGAATATATTTTAGGCACCTTGTCAGGTTTGAAGAGGTCTTGTGGTGCCAAAACAGTGGAAACACCCCAAAAGTTACCCCATTTTGGAAACTACACCCCTCAAGGAATTTATCTAGGTGTATAGTTAGCATTTTGACCGCACAGGTTTTTCGCTAAATTTATCAGAATTAGTCTGTAAAAATGAAAATCTACTTTTTTCTGAAAAAACATAGACATTTTTAATATTTACAAGAGATAATAAAGAAAATGCACCCCAACATATGTAAAGCAATGTCTCCCGATTACGGCAATATCCCATATGTGGTAATAAACTGCTGATTGGACCCACAGCAAGGCTCAGAAGGGAAGGAGCGCCATTTGGATTTTGGAGCATGGATTTTGCTGGATTGGTTTTCGGTTCCATGTCTCGTTTGCAACACCCTGGAGGGACCAAAACAGGGGAAACCCTCCAAAAGTGACCCCATTTTGGAAACTACACCTATCAAGGAATTTATCTAGGGGTATAGTTAGCATTTTGACCACACAGGTTTTTTGCTAAATATATTGGAATTAGTCTGTAAAAATGAAAATCTACTTTTTTCTGAAAAAACATAGAAATTTGTAATATTTATGAGGAATAAGGAAGAAAATCACTGCAACATTTGTAAAGCAATGTCTCCTGATTACAGCAATATCCCATATGTGGTAATAAACTGCTGTTTGGACCCACAGCAGGGCTCAGAAGGGAAGGAGTGCCATTTGGATTTTGGAGCACGGATTTTGCTGGATTGGTTCTCCATTGATTCTGAGGCTGGTGCTTCGATCCATTCGCACACTAGTGCCACATGTGTGAAATTTCTAAAAACAGCAGAATCTGGGCAATTAATATTGAGTTGCATTTCTCTGGTAAAACCTTCTGTGTTACAGGAAAAAATAGATTAAAACTGAAAAATTAATTTGTAAAGTTCAACTCCACGTGCTTTAATTCCTGTGAAACGCCTAAAGGGTTAAGAAACTCTCTAAATGCTATTTTGAATACTTTGAGGGGTTCCGTTTTTAAAATGGGGTGGTATATATGGGGTTTCTAACATATTGAGCACTCAAAACCACTTCAGAACTGAACTGGTCTCTAAAAAAAGGCTTTTGAAAATTTCTGGAAAATGTGAGAAATTGCTTCTAAAGTTCAAAGCTAGTTTTACTTTTGGAGATTCAGCTGTTCTGTATTCTTTATACAGAACAGCTGTATCGTTCACTTTTCACTGAATCCATCACTCCCACGGACCTGACGGTGTGTCTCTGACATGCAGGATCCACCTGTAAACTATCACATCTAAGTTCATAACTGGACCCGCAAACACTGAACCTATCAGGTCAGTGGGAGTGACGGATTCAGTGAAAAGCGAACAATACAGCTGTTTTGTATAAAGACTATAGAACAGCTGTATCTCCGAAAGTAAAACTATTTTTTAACAAAAAACTAATTAAGAAGTTACACTAATCACACTCACTGATCTATTTATTAAAGGAAAGAAAAACAGCCCGGTAATTTGTACATAGCTTTTTACTTTATTGCTATAGGAAAAATTATATGTTTAACAAAATGTCAACATTTAAACATTGTTAAAGTGGCCCTCGAAGATAAAGTTGAATACACTATTATTTCCCCTTTTTCGCCACTTCACCACAAAAGATTTACTTACCTGGTGCCCACCATTCCAAAGATCCATGAGGGTGTTAATTCAGGCAGCTACTTCACCACAGCTGCATGTTGAGGTCCTGAGCAGCAGGAACAAATAAGTATAACTATGAGGGTGGGTGCCTTCCCTCCATGAAAAAGCGCCATTTCTAATTTTTTTTCTGTGTGAAGATTTCTTTAAATTTTAAATAAACCTAGCAGATGTAATATATAACGCTAATTATTTTGGAGGATTCAAAGGCTTTGGCTCAAATGCTTTTTTTGACAAAATCTTTATGTCCATCCCTAATTATTGTTTTATGTATACACCATGACATTATCAGAGATAATAACATAGTAGTAGGGTTAAAAGGAAATAAGTTTATCTAGTTCAACCTGTTATCCTGCAATGTTGATCCAGAAGGAGAAAAACAATTCCAACAAAAATCCTCCTTTAAGTATGGCATAATAAATCTCCAAATAATATTCTGAACCAATAAAAAAAAACATATATATCATTAATTCTGATATGACTTTTTGTTAACATGAAGTAAGTAGAAATAATAGCTGCATAGGACAATTATATGTATCAGGAGCCAACGTAGTAGTGGCAAGAAAAGCTGTTCAAATTTGTTATTTTATAGAATGAAATGCCTTTAGCTTTTACTTAACATAGATATCAATATTTATACCTTTGGGGATTATAATAGTCTTTTTTAAAAATGGGAATTTGGATCATATGCAAATTAAAACCACGGAAGAATGTTTTTTTCTTACTGAATTCCTATTGCCACAAAGCAAAGATACCTGAAAAAGCTGTTGCTACCAAGAAGAATATCAGATTTGTAAAGGTCAGATTGACATATATGTCAGTGAAAAGACAGATTGTAAATTCTCAAGGGAACGTACAGCAGGATAATCTAAGAAGCTATCATGTTAGATTAAATTAATGTATTTAAATGATGTAATTTAAATATATGGCCAGCTTGATAGCTTGGGAACAAATGTAATAAAGTGTTATTAAGAATTTTAAGCTGTATCTTGAGTTGAATGACAAGAGAGTGCTTAAAAGATTAAAAATGGAAACTGTCTATAATGATATTTAATTTGGAATTAAAAATATTTTTTCTAATAGTGAAACTTCTGCTAAGGACTTAATAGCTAATAATACAAAAAAAATGAATAAAAAGAAAATTCTTTGGAATTCAGAATTAAATAATGTTCTCTTAATGCCCACTGTCAATAGCTAAGATATCACTTTATTGGATATAAGGCTTGGTAATTTGAAAAAAGTAATAAGTTTCATTATGGTTTTACAATTTGAAAGAAAAAAAAAACGACAATAGAATTTATAAAATGCATAATCTCCTAAAAGCAAGGGCAAAGTGTTCTCTTTAACCCCTTCAGGACCCAGCCTGTTTTGGACTTCAGGACCCAGTCAATTTTTTCAAATCTGACATGTGTTAATTTATGTGGTAATAACGTTGGAATGCTTTTACCTATCCAAGCGATTCTGGGATTGTTTTCTCATGACATGTTGTACAAAAACACCACAATTTAGAAAAAAAATTGCAAAAATTAGCACTTTTCTAAATTTAAACGTATCTGCTTGTAAAACCGATAGTAATACCACACAAAATAGTTACTAGTTAACATTTCCCATATGTCTACTTTATGTCTGCATCTTTTTTTGAACGTCCTTTTATTTTTCTAGGACGTTACAAGGCTTAGAACTTTAGCAGCAATTTCTCATATTTTAAAGAAAATTTCAAAAGGCTATTTTTTCAGGGACCAGTTCAGTTCTGAGGTGGCTTTGAGGGCCTTATATATTAGAAAATCCCCAGAAGTCAACCCATTTTGAAAACTGCACCCCTCAATGTATTCGAATCAGCATTCACAAAGTGTTTTAACCCTTTAGGCGTTTCACAGGAATTAAAGAAATGTAGAGGTGACATTTCCAATTTATTTTTTTTTGCCGAAATTCATTTCTAAGATTTTTTTTTTTAGTAACACAGAAGGTTTTACCAGAGAAATGCAACTCAATATTTACTGCCCAGATTCTGCAGTTTTTAGAAATATTCCACATGTGGCCCTAGTGCGATAATGGACTGAAGCACGGGCCTCCGAATCAAAGGAGCACCCAGTGGATTTTGGGCCTCCTTTTTTTAGAATATATTTTTGGCACCTTGTCAGGTTTGAAGAGGTCTTGTGGTGCCAAAACAGTGGAAACACCCCAAAAGTTACCCCATTTTGGAAACTACACCCCTCAAGGAATTTATCTAGGTGTATACTTAGCATTTTGACCGCACAGGTTTTTCGCAAAATTTATCAGAATTAGTCTGTAAAAATGAAAATCTACTTTTTTCTGAAAAAACATAGAAATTTTTAATATTTACAAGAGATAATAAAGAAAATGCACCCCAACATATGTAAAGCAATGTCTCCCGATTACGGCAATATCCCATATGTGGTAATAGACTGCTGATTGGACCCACAGCAAGGCTCAGAAGGGAAGGAGCGCCATTTGGATTTTGGAGCACGGATTGTTTTTCGGTGCCATGCCGCCTTTGCAACGCCCTGGAGGGACCAAAACAGTGGAAGCCCCCCAAGTTACCCCATTTTGGAAACACCCCTCAAGGAATTTATCTAGGGGTATAGTGAGCATTTAGACTCCACGGGTCTTTTGCAGAATTTATTAGAATTAGGCGGAGAAAATTAATATCACAATTTTTTTCCACTAAAATGTTGAATTTTCTCATTTACACAAGGGATAAAGGAGAAATAAACAACCAATTTTTGTAAAGCTATTTCTCCCGGGTACGGAAATACCCCACATGTGGTCATACATTTTTTTCATTAGAAATGAATTAACTCTTTCAGGACTGAACCATTTTTTGCTTTCTTATTTTTGTTTTTCACTACCCGCATTCCAAGAGCCATAACTTTTTTCTTTTTCCGTCAGTAGAGTGATGTGAGGGCTTATTTCTTGCGGGAGGAATTGTAGTTTCTATTGATACCATTTAAAGTGCCATAACAAGTACTGGGAAACTGAAAACAAATAGGAAAATATAGGAATATAGGAAAAAAATCTGATTCCAATTTTTGGGGTTTTCGTTTTTACAGCTTTCGCCGTGCGGTAAAAACGAAAACTACAGCGATTTTGGCGGTTTAAATTATTTACGTTTTTTACGGTGTTCACCGTTTGAGTTAAATAATGGTATATTGTAATAGTTCAGCCTTTTACGGATGTAGTGATATCAATTCTGTTTATTTTTTTACATTACTTTTGATGAAAAATGGGAAAAGGTTTTGTTTTTTTTAACTTTAAACTTTTTTCTTTCTCACTACTAATAACTTTAATTCTTCTACACATTTTATTAGTCCCCTTAGGGGACTTGTACCAGCGATCATTGGATCCGCGGGTACAATATGCTGCAATACTAATGTATTGCAGTGTATTGTTATTTTTACAGACTCCTGTAACAGCACGATCGCTGTTCCTGTCCGTTAGTCCCGGGTGTCAGCTGTAATACACAGCTGAAACCCGCAGCGTATGGAACGGGCTCAGCACATGAGCCTGCTCCATACATCACCCCCGCACCATGACGTGCTATTAAGTTATAGTACTAAAAGGGGTTAATGCACAGTGGATGGTGTGAATATTACAATTTTCCACTGATATGCCATTTTGGTGCATAATATGTCGTGCCCAGTTTGTGCCCCTGAAGACAAATACCTCATAAAGCGTTAAGCGGGTTCTACCGGGTATGGCGATGCCATATATGTGGGCACAAACTGCTGTTTGGGCATGCTGCAGGGCTCAGAAGGGAGGGAGCGCCATTTTGCTTTTGGAGCGCAGATTTTGCTTGGTAGGTTTTCTGTTTGGGGTTTTGCTGGTATTTCAGTTTATAATGTGGGGGGGGGCATATGTAATCTGTGCGGAGAACATCAGGGCATAATAAGAGGGTATGAAAATGCGGTAAATAAACAATAATTCATAGATATGTGGTCGGTGTCGCACTGATAAATGGTGTCGGATCTTATCCGCTTTTAGAAAACACTGCATATTTTGCGTCGCCATATTCCTGGGAGCCAGAACGTCTTTATTTTTTCACCACCGGAGCTGCGTGAGTGCTTATTTGTTGCGGGACAATCTGTACTTTTCATTGGTACCATTTTGGGGTACATGCGATTTTTTTGATCACTTTTTATAAAAAATTTTTGCAAGCCGGGAGACCAAAAACAAGCAATTCTGATAATGTTTTTTAGTTTATTGTTTGCGGCGTTCACCGTGCACTATAAATGACCATTATATTTTATTCTGCGGGTCGGTACGATTACGGCGATACCATATGTATATAGGGTTTTTTTATGTTTTGCATCGTTTGCGCAATAAAATCACTTTTTTATAAAATAATTTATTTTCTGTGTCACCATATTCTGAGAGCCGTAACTTTTTTATTTTTCAGTCAAAAAAGCTGTGTAAGAGCTTGTTTTTTGCGGGACGGGTTGTCGTTTTTATCAGTATTATTTTCGGGTACATGCGACTTTTTGATCACTTTTTATTCTCTATTTTGGGAGGGGTGGTGACCAAAAAATAGCGATTCTGGTGTCGTTTTTTATTGATTTTTTTTGGGGTGTTCATCGTGCGGGAAAAATAACATTATAGTTTTATAGTTGGAGTCGTTACGAACGCGGTGATACCAGATATGTTTTTTTTTTTTAACGTGTTCATTTTTTTCCTATATTGAAAGACTTATTATAAGAAAAAAATGCAGTGTTTGTTTATATAACTTCTAACTTTTATTTTTACACTTTTTTTAAAACATTTTTATTATCTTTTTTTTACTTTTTTCACTTGTCCCACTAGGGGACACTTAGACTTGCAGCTTTGATTGCTGCTAGAGTACATTACACTACACACGTAGTGTAATGTATTCTAACTGTCATAGTTACGTGACAGTCACACTGACAGGAAGCCTCAGAGGACCGGCCGGAGGCTGTTCCTCCGAGGCTTCCGTACATGGCAACCCGGAGGTCATTGTCTGATCTCCGATTGCAGTGACAAGCATCGGTAGCCCCCACGATCACTTCGTGGGGGCTGCCGATGTGCTTCAAACCACTTAAATGTGGCGACGGCAATCCGTCGCCGCATTTATGGGGTTAATTGACGAAATCTGTGGCGATGGTCCGCTGACCGGCAAGGCTGGAGTGTCAGCTGTCGGGGACAGCTGTCCTCCCGGTTCCCGGACACTGTCCGTTAGGACAGTGTGCGCAGGGAACTACTCCGCAATAGTACGTCTGGATGCGGGAACTAACCCCTCTGCAGGACGTACTATTGCGGAGCAGCGCGTGAAGAGGTTAATCATGGTTGTAACCAAAACAATTTTAAAATCATTTGGAATGTATATTTTTTCTGCTAGAAAGGGCAGGCATACTAGAACACATTCAATAAAATTCAGCACAACTACTGTTAACTATACCAGATATGCCCATTTACTTTAATGGGCCACCCATGCATAGCCACTCTTCCACCGGGAATTTGAAGATATCCTTACAAATGTTTTTTAACATTCAAGAATACCAATATCCTAACAAAACCGACATAAAGTTTTTTTTTAACCCAACAAAGTTTAATAAATAATTTACAAATAAAGGAATGAACATTACGCTTTTTTTTATATAAATTTAATCTGAAATAAAACCAGCTAATGCAAATCCATTTATGTCTAAGTACTCTTTAGGGAAAGAGAAAGAAAAAAAAAAACAAGAAAAAAAAAGAGGAAACTATCAGCTATTTAGTTAGGTTGACAAAGTTACACATAATAAACCAGAGGCGTAGCTAGGTTCTCCAGCACCCGGGGCAAAGATTCAGTTTGGCACCCCCCCCAACCTCTTTCCCGACATCTCCTTCCCCCTCGCCGTGTTTGTTTTCTCTACCAATCGACGTATCATTTCTTTTTATGTAACGCGAGCATAAAATTATTTGTACATTTCACAAGCAATATGGTTCTATACACAACACCAGAACCAAGCTCGGTACATATATACAACACCAGCACAAATACAGCTCAATTTAGTGCAACCGCTGCCGTATAGGTTTGTACGGCATAAAACTACTTCTCCCAGCATGGCCCGAACAATGGTAAGGATATGCTGGGAGATGCCGTTTCACAAAAAAATAAATCCTATCATAATCATACCACCCATCATCTCGCTATAGATCATACAGTGACTACAGTGCTGATTAGAGGCAGAGTGAACATTTACATTAAGTGACTCACCGGTGACGTCTCAGACTCTAGTTCTTTTTCTCCATTTGGTGCAGACCTCTATGATGACTTCTCCCGGTCCATTTCTGCAGTTTGCCGCTCACATGTCTTCAGCTTCTCACTTTTCCAACATTTCTGCAACTATAAATAAATATAAAGTTATCAATATACCACACACTACGCCCCTAAATATAATAGCGCCAAACACTGCACCTCTAATTATAATAGCACCATACACCGTGTCACACACACACATACACACTGTGCCCCCTGTAGATAGTGCCTGCCATAGAGCCCCTGTAGATAGTGCCCCCATATAGACCACCCCTGTATATAGTGTCCCACAAATAACTCCCCCTATAGTGCTCTACAGATAGCCCACCCCTGTATATAGCCCCCTGTAGATATAGCCCACCCCTGTATATAGAGCTCTACAGATAGCCCAACCATGTATGTAGCCCCCCCTGTAGATATAGCCCACCCCTGTATATAGTGCTCCACATATAGTCCACCCCTGTATATAGTGTTTCACAGATAGCCCACCCCTGTATATAGCCCCCCTTGTACATATAGTCCACCCCTGTATATAGTGCTCCACTAGATAGTCCATCCCTGTATATAGTGCTCCACAGATAGCCCACCCCTGTATATACTATATACAAGGGTGGGCTATCTGTGGAGCACTATATACAGGGGTGGACTATATGTACAAGGGGGCTATATACAGGGGTGGGCTTTCTGTGGAGCACTATAGGGGGAGCTATTTGTGGGATACTATATACAGGGGTGGGCTATATCTACAGGGGGACTATATACAGGGGTGGGCTATATCTACAGGGGGACTATATACAGGGGTGGGCTATCTACAGGGGTGGGCTATCTACAGGGGGACCATATCTACAGGGGTGGGCTATCTGCAGGGGGACCATATCTACAGGGGGACCATATCTACAGGGGAACCATATCTACAGGGGGACCATATCTACAGGGGGACCATATCCACAGGGCTGGGCTATATCTACAGGGCTGGGATATATCTACAGGGCTGGGCTATACACAGGGCTGGGATATACACAGGGGGGCTATATCTACAGGGGTGGGCTATATCTACAGACGGGGGCTATATACAGGGATGGGCTATACACAGGGGTGCTATGCATAGGGGGATATATACAGGGGTGGGCTATATACAGGGGGAATATATCTACATGGGGCTATATCTACAGGGCTGGGCTATATCTACAGGGCTTGGCTATATACAGGGTGACTATATCTACAGGGGGGGCTATATACTTGGGTGGGCTATCTATGGAGCACCATATACAGGGGTGGGCTATATCTACAGGAGGCTATATACTATATAGCCCACCCCTGTATATTGTGCTCTATAGACAGCACACTCCAGTATATAGCCCCCTGTAGATATAGTCCCCCTGCATATAGCCCCCTGTAGATATAGTCCCCCTGTAGATATAGTCCCCCTGTATATGGCCCAGCAGATATAGTCCCCCTGTATATAGTCCAGCCCTGTAGATATAGTCCCCCTGTATATAGCCCCCATGTAGATATAGTCCCCCTGTATATAGCCCACCTGTAGATATAGTCCCCCTGTATATAGCCCAGCAGATATAGTCCCCCTGTATATAGCCCAGCCCTGTAGATATAGTCCCCCTGTATATAGCCCCCCTGTAGATATAGTCCCCCTGTAGATATAGTCCCCCTGTATATAGCCCCCCTGTAGATATAGTCCCCCTGTATATAGCCCAGCAGATATAGTCCCCCTGTATATAGCCCAGCAGATATAGTCCCCCTGTATTTAGCCCAGCCCTGTAGATATAGTCCCCCTGTATATAGCCCAGCAGATATAGTCCCCCTGTGTATAGCCCCCCTGTAGATATAGTCCCCCTGTATATAGCCCAGCAGATATAGTCCCCCTGTATATAGCCCAGCAGATATAGTCCCCCTGTATTTAGCCCAGCCCTGTAGATATAGTCCCCCTGTATATAGCCCAGCAGATATAGTACCCCTGTATATAGCCCAGCCCTGTAGATATAGTCCCCCTGTATATAGCCCAGCCCTGTAGATATAGTCCCCCTGTAGATAGAAACCCCCTGTAGATAAAGTCCCCCGTGTAGACAAAGTCCCCCCCGTAGATACAGCCACACTTCTATTACAATTTTTAAAAAAAATAAAAAAAAACACATTTCAAACTCACCTTATTCCCGCTCCCACGCCGTCCGGCAGCCATGGAGACCTGCTCTCTTCTGCGCAGGTCTCCAGGGGGTTGAACGCAGTGTCTATGAAAGGCGCTGATTGGCTGGGCAGGATGACTTTCCCTGTCAGTCAGTCAGCGCCTTTCATCAACCGAAGCGTCACTGGTACAAAAGGTACCAGTCGCTTCATTCGTGGAAAGGCGCTGAATGGCCGGGCACGGAACGTGCCCGGTCATTCATTGCTTCTAATTGTACCTGTGTCCTTGCGACACAGGTACAATTATAGTGCAGGAGGAGGTGGCGCTGGCGCCCCCCTCTGAACTGCGCCCGGGGCACATGCCCCGCTTGCCCCCCCCTAGCTACGCCCCTGAATAAACAAAGCACATCAGACCATGCATAAGTAATGCAAGACATGGCAGCAAATGTCATATTCAGTGTATATTCTTTAAGGCTCTATTCACACGACAGGGTCCGAGTGTCGGACGATAAAAACGTTCCGGGCCGTGTTTTCGTTTTTAACGGCCAATTTTAAACCGTTTTGCATCAGTTTTTGTTGCTGTCTGTTTTAAAAACGGATGAATTTCATTTGTCATTCTTTTTTGCCACACACTGCCCTCTGTAAATTAATGTCACACAGCCCCCTCTAGATACTACCACAGCCCCCTGTATTTAATGCCAAACACTGCCCTTTGTAGATACTTCCACACAGCCCCCTTTAGATACTGTCATAGCCCACCTGTAGATAATGCCACACACTGCCCTGTGTAGATAATGCTACACAGCCCCTGTAGCTATTTCCATAGCCCCCTGTAGATAATGCCACAACCTGCACTCTGTAGATAATGTTACACAGCCCCCTGTAAATACTGCCACAGTGCCCATGTAGGTAGTACCACCCAGCCCCCTTGTACATAGCACCCCCATAGATAGCACTCCCCCTGTAGATGGCACACCCTCCTGTAGCTGACACCCCCCTTCCTGTAGTTAACGCCGCTCTAGGGGACCGCTCCAGGTGAATTCCCAGACTTCACTGTCCATATATGGACAGTGATGTCATAGACTTCTTCCGGAGTGGTCCCCTGCTCCTGAAGCGGAATCCCCAGCCAGAGCGGCCCATCTGCCAATGATTCCGCTCCAGGAGTCCCTTACTTCACTGTCAATATATGGACAGTGACTATTGGAGCGGAATCACCAGCCACAGCTGTGTCAGGGATAGCTGTGACCGGGGATTCCACTTCAGGAAAAGTCCCTGACATCACTGTCTATATATGGACAGTGAAGTCAGGGACTTCTCCTGGAGTGGAATCATCAGCCACAGCGTCGGCCGCTGTGGCCGGGGATTCCACTTCACGTCCCTGACGTCAATGTCCATATATGAACAGTGAAGTCAGGAATTTCGCCTGAAGCGGAATCCCTGGCCACAGCTTCGGCCGAAGATGTGGCCAGGGATTAGGTATTCCGCTCCTACAGGGAGCAAAAAAATCTCCTCCTCCTCACATGCACTTCGCACTGTGTGGAGAAGAGAGCGAGCGAGCGACAGAAAGCACGGCCGTCACTTGGATCACATCCAAGTGGCAACCATGTTTTACACTGCCCCAAAGACTTCTATGGGACCTGTGCAACTGGGAGAACGGCCCAAAATAGGACATGTTCCATTTTTTTACGGCCCGGTTTACCAGACGTCAAAAAAATCAGCCGTGTGACAGCCGTCCAAAGAACAGCCATGCCCGCTCTTAAAGGGGCAGCGTGCACCGGACATTCTAATGACCCTTGACCCGTGAGTACCCGGACTATGAGGGGTCCAGCCCCCTGCTTCTATGCCTGAGCGTTGTTGTTGTTCCCTATAGTTTGTCTATGTGATGGCCTCCTAGTGTGTTCCAGTTCCTGTACCTGTTCCAGTTCCTGTTCCTGTTCCTTGCATTTCCATACCATCCTGGTCTAGCACTGTGTTGTGCCAAAGTCGTGTCGTGCTGTTCCATGTCTGACCTGCTTCACCTCGCCTGACGTCTACCTGCTCCGTAGTCCAAGCCGAGCCGGCCTTGCTACTGTCTGAGCTGCCACAGGTACCCTATATGAACTATAGACATTGTCCTGCACCCTGTTGGCCAGCTGCCTTACCACCAAGGCGGTACGGCCCAGTGGGTCCACAGATCCTTCGTGACAATAGGAACATTCTCTATCATAGAAGATTTTTTTTGCCTAAACTGGCATAGACATTTTAGGGTCATTAAGTATATAGTACTAAAAAATCTGTTTTGACAGAAGGAATTCTACTCCATTGGTTGACACACTTGAGGTTTATGCTTAAAACTGTTGGGTGATAAACACTACGATTGAGGCAATTAATTTACTACTCTCTGATAAATATGCATACTGCCCATTGAAATGTATGAAAATGCAGATATACTGTAAATGATTTCCCATGATTTCCCATGAAAAAGGTCTGTATATGTATTCCGCTTTCTCAATAAGAATTTTTACAAGTATAGAACATTTACAGTTTCTGATTCAATCACAGGGCACCTATTGCTGATAGAACTCCCCACGATCTCAGTGTTGGACTAAAGAGTTTGGGGCCCACCAGTGAAATTTGATTTGAGGGTTTACCATCAAATTAAATGCACCACCATGGACCTATTTAAAATAAGTGCATGTCATAATGTTTTTATCATTTCACATACCGCCTTACCAACAATAATGATTAATAGATTATTTGTGAAATAATAAAATATATGAGCAAGTGATCCTCACTACTGTCACCTTGAGACTGGTTTGCCCTATGCTAGACTTAAAGGAATCTATTTTGTCCATAGCCTGGGCCCGCCGTATGTTCCTCTGGTCCTTTGGTGGGCCAGGCCAACCCTGACTGCTCTACAAACCTTATTATAAAAGATACTATAAATATGTTTATTCATTATACACAGGTCAGCATGATAGAGGGACTACTGTTACAAAACATTGCTACATGCATTGTTCTGCTATTTCTGATGTTACTTTTCTCTGATAATGGGATTCTGCCTGTCTTTGAATAAAAGGATTTAAATATGTATTATTATCGGGTGCTGTTCATGTTCTAGAAGTACCAACGAAATGGATGTTTACAATATAGCTACATGACTGAAGAATGACTTTAAATGAAAACTGCTGACACTTTGCTCATGTGCTCACATTAATATTATTGCAAGGTGTATAAATTATTAAGGTATCTAAAAGCCTAATCCCATTTGCTGTAAGGTCAGATTGGGAAATTGTAACTACTGAGCTACTTAGGCCTCAATTTAAAATAATTAATTCCATCCACATGTTTATTATGCGTCTAAATTGTACATGAAATCCATTTCTATGCAGACAATTTGTAAAGAATATTTTAATGTAGAGTTACTAAGGCTTTCACTCAATTACCATCTGCTGTGTAAATTGAAGTTCTTCAGTAACAGTTTTTTCTTCAAACATAATTCTACATTTCACCAGCTAGGTTTCTTTGTTATTGAAACTATATACAGATGCATTTAACTAATGATATAGTACATCATGTTTTAAATGCATATTGCAATATGGATGGTGGTTATTCAGTTCTTTGACCCTATAACCTTAGAAATATAGAACAAGAAACTTTACACATAGATTTAAAAACTTTACAAAGAATTCTTAACCAGAGGTCTAGAATAAAAAAATTGTTAATATAGTATGCCGCAATATGTGTGTAGCATTTAGTATAAAATGAACATACAGAAGAAAATATCATTTAATTATAAAAATGAATGGAGATAATAAAGTTTGATCATTCACAGTTCATAGCCCTTGGAGTTCAATAACCGCATAAAACTGTTTAATAATGTGTTAATCAAGTATCAAAGTTTGCAGCTGTTTCTCCAAAATATTAAGTCTTAGAGCATAGCCAGATGTTAGACTTTGAACTTTTTCCCATCAGATAAAATGATGTAATAAAGTAAAAACATTCATACATGTGTACCAATCAAGTTGGAATACTTTATGGCATATAACTATGTCATTGGAAGTTCAAAATTGTCATATTATATGTGATATACACCTTCATGAAGACCTAATCTAAAAGCAGAATAGATATATTGCGGCAGAAGGCTAAAGATTAATTATAAGTACAATAAAAATAGCATCTATCTAAACATATCTAAACATAAGAATAAAGCCACAGAAATGAATTCAAAATTACCATTATTTTTTTACTTGAAACACAAATTTCTTCTTTTTTTGTATTGCTTATTTTACCTACCTAGCTATCAATTTCTACTATCTATCTATCTATCTATCTATCTATCTATCTATCTATCTATCTATCTATCTATCTATCTATCTATCTATCTATCTATCTATCTATCTCTCTCTCTCTCTCTCTCTCTCTCTCTCTATCTATCTATCTATCTATCTATCTATCTATCTATCTATCTATCTATCTATCTATCTATCTATCTATCTATCTATCTGTCTGTCTATCAGAAATAGCTATATAAATGAGCCCTTACCTGTACCTCCATTTTATATCATTTATACATGATCCCAGAAATCTTATAAGGTTTTGTTCACAATTTCTTTTCTGACAGGCTTATGTTGCTCTTTGACGACCAGAATAGTATAGCGTGACATTTGATAAAAATCTGATGGATTATCAATGGAATCTTCTGCAATTCATTGCAAAATGTTCACATGTGCCATTGATCCTGTAGAACAGAAGCCATTATGCCAGTGTGCACAAAGCCTTAAAGAGGCTCTGTCACCAGATTTTGCAACCCCTATCTCCTATTACAGCAGATCGGCGCTGCAATGGAGATAAGAGTAACGTTTTTATTTTTTTTTAAACGAGCATTTTTGCCCAAGTTATGACCATTTTTATATTTATGTAAATGAGGCTTTCTAAAGTACAACTGGGCGTGTTTACAGTAAAAGTACAACTGGGCGTGTATTGTGTTCGTTACATCTGGGCGTGTTTACTTCTTTTACTAGCTGGGCGTTGTGTATAGAAGTATCATCCACTTCTCTAAACAACGCCCAGCTTCTGGCAGTGCAGACACAGCGTGTTCTCCAGAGATCATGCTGTGACGTCACTCACTTCCTGCCCCAGGTCCTGCATCGTGTCGGACCAGCGAGGACACATCGGCACCAGAGGCTACAGTTGATTCTGCAGCAGCATCGGCGTTTGAAGGTAAGTCGATGTAGCTACTTACCTGCAAACGCTGATGCTGCTGCAGAATCAACTGTAGCATCTGGTGCCGATGTGGCCGACACGATGCAGGACCAGGGGCAGGAAGTGAGTGACGTCACAGCGTGATCTCTCGAGAACACGCTGTGTGTCTGCACTGCCAGAAGCTGGGCGTTGTTTAGAGAAGTGGATGATACTTCACGTCAGAACGCCCAGCTAGTAAAAGAAGTCAAAACGCCCAGATGTAACGAACACAATACAAGCCCAGTTGTACTTTTACTGTAAACACGCCCAGTTGTACTTTAGAAAGCCTCATTTACATAAATATAAAAATGGTCATAACTTGGCCAAAAATGCTCGTTTTAAAAAAAAACAAAACGTTACTCTTATCTCCATTGCAGCGCCGATCTGCTGCAATAGGAGATAGGGGTTGCAAAATATGGTGACAGAGCCTCTTTAAGTGTAAAGTGTAAATCTGAATAAAGTAAATCTGATTGTCCTAGATCACATAATTCTGCAGGTGAATATCACTATTCTCACTGAGAAGCTGATGGTCTTAGTTTGAAAACTAGGAAAATATAGTTGAGTATTATTGTGCTTCAGATTTTTTTTCTGTGATCTTTGGAGTGAATTCATTGTTACCATTGGTCTACACTGACCAGAAATGTAATACAATTTAATTTGAAATTGGTGTGGGTTTTGCAAGAGAGCCAACAGTGGTGATCGAAAAATGAGTACTTCATTCTTTGCCAATTGGCTGTTGGATAGATAGATAGATAGATAGATAGATAGATAGATAGATAGATAGATAGATAGATAGATAGATAGATAGATAGATAGACAGACAGACAGACAGACAGACAGACAAACAGGCAGACAGACAGACAGACAGGTAGATAGATAGATAGATAGATAGATAGATAGATAGATAGATAGATAGATAGATAGATAGATAGATAGATAGACAGACAGACAGACAGACAGACAGACAGACAGACAAACAGGCAGACAGACAGACAGACAGACAGACAGACAGACAGACAGACAGGTAGATAGATAGATAGATAGATAGATAGATAGATAGATAGATAGATAGATAGATAGATAGATAGATAGATAGATAGATAGATAGAATCCGTGTGGTAGTTTTGAGTTTATTGCTGTGGCTTGCTTCTTATGCTTTTACCATATCATTTGTTAGCTGTTTGTGGTTATGGAATCCAGGAGGGCAATCTTTCAAAGTTATTTAGAGATTTTACAGTGAAGACTGTAATGATTTTAATAGCACATGACTTAATGGACTATGACTTTCAGATTCAGCAAGTTGATTTACAACTATTCTGTGACTGTAATTCTAGATTTTAAAAATAAGAAAGTGACACATACTTATTATTTTATTCTATAGATTGCCTATTTAACAGCCAATGTAGTTTATGTGAGAACCCAACTAATTATTGTGCAATTATACGTGCATTTGACAATGATTAATGTGCCCAAGTAAAAGAAAAATATATATTTAGTTAGTTTATTAATTATAAGGGATGTACAGAACATCCTAACATTTATTTGGCACAATACTGCCAGTATGTTTAATTGTTATAGTGTATTACTATGCTGGCATTTTAGAACAGGAGAAGCAACTATATAAAACGAAATACAAATAACTACATTATGGCCATGTTCACACAGCCGATTTCTCAAGTGGAAAAATCCAACGAGGCTGACACTCAGATTTATATCGCAGATTTGCAGTTTTATATGCTGCGGATCCACACGCAGATTAGCCGCATTTAATAGAGCTTAACCGTACGTGTGTACCCAATGAGGTTTTGCATGGAATTCATGCAGAAATCACATCACTAAGTGACATGTCACTTCCTTTTTTCCGTGATGCGGTTTTCAATTCCACATGTGTAAAATTCTGCCTCGTATGAATAAAGGGGCAATTTACCATTAAAATAAATGGGACGCTTGACTTTTTCTAAGCAGTTTTCATATACAAATCACGCCTACATGGCCTATCAATGTAAATTGTGATGTAAGAATTTTAGACAACTACTACCTTTGTTCGTATTCCAAAGGAGCTGGCAGTTTTTCAGGGAAGCTTAACCTTCCTACTGATTATCCTGAGCTGTCCTAGGGCAGGAGGAAAATGAAAATGCAGCTTTACCTGAGAATAGCACAGTCACAGCACTTCAAGATTTCATGAAGAAAGACAAACTTTTATCACCCATATTCACAGTAATCTTGTGCTGTGACTGTGCTGTGCTCAGGCAAAGAAGTATTATTTCTCAATAATCTTGTAGTGCTGTGACCTCTTATACTATATATATATATATATATAAATATATATATATATATATATATATATATATATATATATACATACACACACTACCGTTCAAAAGTTTGGGGTCACCCAGACAATTTTGTGTTTTCCATGAAAACTCACACTTATATTTATCAAATGAGTTGCAAAATGACTAGACAATATAGTCAAGACATTGACAAGGTTAGAAATAATGATTTTTATTTGAAATAATAATTTTCTCCTTCAAACTTTGCTTTCATCAAAGAATGCTCCATTTGCAGCAAATACAGCATTGCAAACCTTTTGCATTCTAGCTGTTAATTTGCTGAGGTAATCGGGAGAAATTTCACCCCATGCTTCCAGAAGCCCCTCCCACAAGTTGGATTGGCTTGATGGGCACTTCTTGCATAACATACGGGCAAGCTGCTCCCACAACAGCTCTATTGGGTTGAGATCTGGTGACTGCGCTGGCCACTCCATTACAGATAGAATACCAGCTGCCTGCTTCTTCCCTAAATAGTTCTTGCATAATTTGGAGGTGTGCTTTGGGTCATTGTCCCTTTTGTAAAATGAAATTGGCTCCAATCAAGCACTGTCCACAGGGTATGGCATGGCGTTGCAAAATCCCTTTTACCTTGTACAAATCTCCCACTTTACCAGCACCAAAGCAACCCCAGACCATCACATTACCTCCACCATGCTTGACAGATGGCGTCAGGCACTCTTCCAGCATCTTTTCAGTTGGTCTGCGTTTCACAAATGTTCTTCTGTGTGATCCAAACCCCTCAAACTTCGATTCGTCTGTCCATAACACTTTTTTTCATTCTTCCTCTTTCCAATGTCTGTGTGCTTTTGCCCATATTAATATTTTCCTTTTATTAGCCAGTCTCAGATATGGCCTTTTCTTTGCCACTCTGCCCTTAAGGCCAGCATCCCGGAGTCGCCTCTTCACTGTAGACATTGACACTGGCATTTTGTGGGTACTATTTAATGAAGCTGCCAGTTGAGGACCTGTGAGGCGTCTATTTCTCAAACTAGAGACTCTAATGTACTTGTCTTGTTGCTCAGTTGTGCAGCGGGCCCTCCCACTTCTCTTTCTACTCTGGTTAGAGCCTGTTTGTGCTGTCCTCTGAAGGGAGTAGTACACACCGTTGTAGGAAATCTTCAGTTTCTTGGCAATTTCTCGCATGGAATAGCATTAATTTCTAAGAACAAGAATAGACTGTCGAGTTTCACATGAAAGCTCTCTTTTTCTAGCCATTTGGAGAGTTTAATCGAACCCACAAATGTAATGCTCCAGATTCTCATCTAGCTCAAAGGAAGGTCAGTTTTATAGCTCCTCTAAACAGCAAAACTGTTTACAGCGGTGCTAACATAATTGCACAAGGGTTTTCAAGTGTTTTCTAATCATCCATTAGCCTTCTAACACAGTTAGCAAACACAAGGTACCATTAGAACACTGGAGTGATGGTTGCTGGAAATGGGCCTCTATACACCTATGCAGAGATGAGCGAACTTATGAAAAGTTTGGTTCGGCTGGTTCGCCGAATTTCATGAAAAAGTTTGATTCGGACCGAACTAGTTCTGACCGAACCTGTAATTCAAGAAAGCCCCTAAAAATCATGTATAACACTGTTTAAAAGCCCTAGAAGCCCTGTATAACACTCTTAGGTCACCCATGAGTGTATCCAAGTACTTTTGAGCTGTCTTTAAGGCAAAGTTAGTGTCAAAGTTACTCCAACATGTATGGCTATAGGAAAACGGATGGGACACGGTGATAACTAACAGAAACCACTGCACTTGTGCATGTTGTATGCTTAATGCATTGTTAAAAAAGGTACAAAAATTAACCATTTTTGGCGGCAGATGCCTGCCAGTGTTCATACATATAAGGTGGTAAAAGAAGAAACAATGGCTTTTGACGAGCCCTCAAAAAATTTACCCTTTATGGTGGAAGATGCCTGCCGGGGTCCATACATACATGGATGTAAAAGCAACAAGCAATGGCTTTTCACAAGCCCTCCAAAAATTTACCCTTTTTTTTGGCAGAAGCCTGCCGGGGTTCATCCATGCATGGGTGTAAAAGCAACAAGCAATGGCTTTTCACAAGCCCTCCAAAAATGTACCCTTTTTATTGGCAGATGCCTGCCGGGGTTCATTCATACATGGATGTAAAAGCAACAACAAGCAATGGCTTTCACAAGCCCTCAAAAAACGTACCCTTTATGGTGGCAGATGCCTGCCGGGGTTCATACATATATGGTGGTAAAAGAAGAAGTCATTACTTAGCCATTGCTTTTTCAAAGCCCTCAAAAAATTAACCCTTTTTGGGAGTAGCAGCAGGTTTTGCATCTGGAAAGTGAAGAAGCTATAAAAGAACAAAAAATATTCCTTTTTTAGGATCATCTGGCAGTATCAGACGGCAGCAGGGATGGTGGATTGGTGGTAGAAGTTGTAGTAGCAGATCCAACAGCAGCAAATGAAAACAGATTGGACAGGACAGAATCCCGGTGGTTGTGTAGGCCAGCTTGTAGCAGAGAGCAGTGGAGGTGGATTGGTGGTGGTTGACTGGTAGTAGTGGTGGTGGACTACTGACAGCACGGGTGGTGGTGGAAGTAGTAGCTGCATCAACAGCACAGCAGTACATTAAAAAAGAGTGGACAGGACAAAGCCCTGTGGTTGTTTTTCTGAGACTTGTCAGAGGTACTGCGGATGGTGCTGTGTATGAGGACCGGCGTCGGTTACTAGGCAGACACAGACAACATGGAAGATCAAGCCAAGGCTTCCTTTGGAACAAAACATGAGGAAAATAAACTTTGGCAGAATTTTACAATCCCCAAGATAAAAAGAGGACATTAAAAAAAGACTGTGGTGGGGCAGGCCTGCTTGTAGCAGACGGCAGTGGAGGTGTATTGGTGGTAGTAGAGGTAGCCAACGGACAGCAAGGGTAGTAGTAGTAGTAGTAGTAGTAGTGGTAGTAGTGGTAGTAGTAGTAGTAGTAGTAGTAGCAGCACATTAAAACAGACTGAACAGTCACAGGACAAAGCCCTGTGGTGGGGCTGGCCTCAGGCCTGCTTGTAGCAGACGGCAGTGGAGGTGTATTGGTGGTAGTAGAGGTAGCCAACGGACAGCAAGGGTGGTAGTAGTAGTAGTAGCAGCAGCACATTAAAAGAGACTGGACAGTCACAGGACAAAGCCCTGTTGTGGGGCAGGCCTCAAGCCTTCTTGTAGCAGACGGCAGTGGAGGTGTATTGGTGGTAGTAGAGGTAGCCAACGGACAGCAAGGGTGGTGGTAGTAGTAGTAGCAGCACATTAAAACAGACTGGACAGTCACAGGACAAAGCCCTGTGGTGGGGCTGACCTCAGGCCTGCTTGTAGCAGACGGCAGTGGAGGTGTATTGTTGGTAGTAGAGGTAGCCAACGAACAGCAAGAGTAGTAGTAGTAGTAGTAGCAGCAGCACATTAAAATAGACTGGATAGTAGAGGTAGCCAACGGACAGCAAGGGTGGTGGTAGTAGTAGTAGCAGCACATTAAAAGAGACTGGACAGTCACAGGACAAAGCCCTGTGGTGGGGCAGGCCTCAGGCCTGCTTGTAGCAGACGGCAGTGGAGGTGTATTGGTGGTAAAAGAGGTAGCCAACGGACAGCAAGGGTGGTGGTAGTAGTAGTAGCAGCACATTAAAACAGACTGGACTGTCACAGGACAAAGCCCTGTGGTGGAGCAGGCCTCAGGCCTGCTTGTAGCAGACGGCAGTGGAGGTGTATTGGTGGTAGTAGAGGTAGCCAACGGACAGCAAGGGTGGTGGTAGTAGTTGTAGCAGCACATTAAAACAGACTGGACAGTCACAGGACAAAGCCCTGTGGTGGGGCTGGCCTCAGGTCTGCTTGTAGCAGACGGCAGTGGAGGTGTATTGGTGGTAGTAGAGGTAGCCAACGGACAGCAAGGGTGGTAGTAGTAGTAGTAGCAGCAGCACATTAAAAGAGACTGGACAGTCACAGGACAAAGCCCTGTGGTGGGGCAGGCCTCAAGCCTTCTTGTAGCAGACGGCAGTGGAGGTGTATTGGTGGTAGTAGAGGTAGCCAACGGACAGCAAGGGTGGTGGTAGTAGTAGTAGCAGCACATTAAAACAGACTGGACAGTCACAGGACAAAGCCCTGTGGTGGGGCTGACCTCAGGCCTGCTTGTAGCAGACGGCAGTGGAGGTGTATTGTTGGTAGTAGAGGTAGCCAACGGACAGCAAGAGTAGTAGTAGTAGCAGTAGCAGCAGCACATTAAAAGAGACTGGACAGTCACAGGACAAAGCCCTGTGGTGGGGCAGGCCTCAGGCCTGCTTGTAGCAGACGGCAGTGGAGGTGTATTGGTGGTAGTAGAGGTAGCCAACGGACAGCAAGGGTGATGGTAGTAGTAGTAGCAACACATTAAAACAGACTGGACAGTCACAGGACAAAGCCCTGTGGTGGGGCTGGCCTCAGGCCTGCTTGTAGCAGACGCAGTGGAGGTGTATTGGTGGTAGTAGAGGTAGCCCACGGACAGCAAGGGTGGTGGTAGTAGTAGTAGCAGCACATTAAAAAGGACTGGACAGTCACAGGACAAAGCCCTGTGGTTGGGCTGGCCTCAGGCCTGCTTGTAGCAGACGGCGGTGGAGGTGTATTGGTGGTAGTAGAGGTAGCCAACGGACAGCAAGGGTGTTGGTAGTAGTAGTAGCAGCACATTAAAAGAGACTGGACAGTCACAGGACAAAGCCCTGTGGTGGGGCAGGCCTCAGGCCTGCTTGTAGCAGACGGCAGTGGAGGTGTATTGGTGGTAGTAGAGGTAGCCAACGGACAGCAGGGTGGTAGTAGTAGTAGGAGCACATTAAAAGACACTGGACAGTCACAGGACAAAGCCCTGTGGTGGGGCAGGCCTGCTTGTAGCAGACGGCACTGGGGGTGGATTGGTGGTAGAAGTAGTAGCAGCACCAACAGCGGCACATTAAAAAAAGAGTAGACAGGACAGAATCCCGTAGTAGCAGGCGGCAGTAGCAGGCGGCAGCGGCAGCAGCAGCAGCAGCAGCAGCAGCAATGTCAGATCTAATCAGTGGCATCAGGCACAGGGGTTTTAAAATCTTCACCGATCCACGCTTGATTCATTTTCAGAAACGTGAGATTTTCCAAGCTGTTGGCGGACAATCTTGTTCGCTTAGGGGTGACGAAGCCCCCTGCCGCGCTGAATACCCTCTCTGACGCTACACTGGAGGGTGGACAAGACAGTACACACATTTCAAACTGGTCCAGTTCTTGCCAATGATCCAATCTGCTGACCCAGAAGTCCATGGGGTCTGGGATCAGGATTTCTGACGGAGAAAGGGCACAGTCAAGGTACCAGTGAACCTGGTTGTTTAGGTGCTGGCGATGGTGAACATTCCTTTGGTGACTACGATGTGTGTCAGGTCGGGGTATAGGATGTAAAAATGTTGTCATCATATATTCCAAACTGAATTGGCTGCTGCTGCTGCCACCTATTGCAGAGGTAGCTCTGCCAGAGGCGGTGGAACGATGAGACAGTGGGGAGCGGAGAGTGGCCCCCCGGTCAGACATGCTTGCAGCAGGTGTTTGCCGTTTGAAAGCCGTGACAAGCTGGCTGCATAGCTTCTCTCGATAATAAGCCAATTTTGCCTCCCTCTCGGAAGGCGCAAAAAACTCCCCCATTCTGGCTTTATACCGAGGGTCTAAAAGTGTGGCTATCTAGTACTCATCTCTTTGCTTCATGCTAACAATACAACAGTCAGCGCGCAAGTAACGAAGCATACAGCTCGCCATCCTGGCCAGCGTTTCAGAGGGCCCGGTTGGTTCCATCTCCGCCCCATACAGCGTTTTGAACGTCGCAAATCAGGCTGTGTTCTGGGAGATTGTTTTGACGCTGCAAGTCCAGGAGGGCGTGCTTAAATGCATACGAACGTCTAAAGCGAACGCAAACCCTCCTGGACATGGCCAGCACACCCTTCAAACCAACATATAACTTTAAGAAGCGTGTTATGACCAGATTGATCACATGTGCCATGCAAGGAGCGTGTGTCAGGTGACCTAGACGCAGTGCAGCCACAACGTTCTTCCCGTTATCAGAGACAACATTGCCCAGTGTGAGTTTGAGAGGAGACAGCCAGCGTGCGATTTCCTCCTTGATGCACAGCAGCAGCTCCTGCCCTGTGTGGCTTTTCTCGCCCAGGCTCAGCAGGTTTAAGACAGCGTTGTGGCGCTTCACCTTGCACCTATGAAAAGAGGAGGGAGGAGGAGTGGAAGATACGCTGTGTCCTGTCGGGGACGGGAAGACCTCCATTGAGGAGGGCAAGGAGGAGGAGGAGGAGTAGGAGGAGGAGGATGGTAGGCGCCTGGTGTCCGGAGTTGAACCAGAAAGTTACAAGCGTGGAGGTGGTAATGCCTGGCATTGCTGCGGTGGTGCATCGGACTGCAAGATATTGACCCAGTGGGCCGTGAAAGACATGTACTGTCCCTGTCCATAGTTGCTGCTCCATGTGTCGACGGTGGCATGTACTCTGCTGCACACGGATAATTGCAAGGACTGGCCCACCTTTTCCTCCACGTGCTTGTGCAAGGCAGGGAGAGCTGTTTTGGAGAAGTAATGGCGGCTAGGTATTCGCCACCTAGGCTGAGCGCACACCATCAATTGCTTGAAGCCGGCGGAGTCGACCAGGTGGTACGGCAGCGACTGCACCACCAACAACTTAGCCAGGTGTGAATTAAGCCGCACGACAAGTGGATGACTGGGTATATATTGTTGCTTATTGGACAACAATTCTGTAATGGATAACTGACGGGACGTAGGAGGAGCACTAGATGACAGTGATGATGATGATGACAACGACATGGTGGATAAGGCCTGGCTACTACTTAGATGACAGGGACTCGGAGCAGCAGCAGCGGCAGAGGGGTCTTCATTAGATGTACATGATGGTGGGGCATGTCGATTGTCCCTCATGGCCTTGTGATGCCGCTCCATGTGTTTACGTAGAGCGGTAGTTCCTACATTTCTGCCCTGCCCACGCCTTACTTTCTGCTTGCAGATACGGCACTGTGCCATGTTTTCGTCCTCTGGGAAGGTACAGAAAAATTGCCACACTGCAGAGTACCGTAAAGAGGTAGTACCACGTCCACCACCACCACCACCACCACCACCCGAGCTTGCCCCTTGTCTGGCAGGCTTTTTTCGGGAGCCTACATCAGTAATAATAATATAATAATAATAATCTTTATTTATATAGCGCCAACATATTACGCAGCACTTTACAATGTAGAGGGAACATGAAAACAATATCAGACATTACATAGTGACAAAGTTCATTTACAATTCAAACCTGGGGAGTGAGGACCCTGCTCGCAAGAGCTTACAATCTATGAGGACATAAGGGAGACACAAAGTGTAACAGTGTTTGTTCTGTACAATGGTCCGGCCATTTTTATACACATGCGGTGGTAACATAAAGCTGCATGAGCCGGTCACCAGCCAGTATCCGTGTATGACGGACATGAAGAGAAGGAGTGTGAGGGAATCTTATTCTTATTCTGATGTCAGTGTCGCCGTCACCGGGTCCTGAGCTGACCCTACCGCTGCAGTGTTTTGCAGATTGACTTCTGCCCCTACCTCGGCTTGGCTGTTTATCACTGCCAGTGCCGCCACTACTACCCTCCTCCTCTGACGCCGTCATCACCTCGTCACCTGGTTCCCACATCCTGTCTAAAACAACATCATCATAGCCCTCCTCATCATCCCCGCCACTTCTGTCACTGTGTTGTGAATGTGATGTGACATCATGGCGGGCTCCATGCCCCCCCTCATTACTGCGTCTGCCACCACGGCTACCACCAACACCCCCACTACCACAGCTATGCGTCTCGGACACCGCTTCCACCTCCACCACCGCCGCAACACACTCCGTTGGCTGACTCGCGGAAAACAAATCATCATCACTATGTTGTTCAGTATCTTCCTTCGCACCCGAGGAGATGTCTCTTAGGACTCTCAGGAAAGATGGCTTCCCGCTAGGAAGAGGGAGTGAAGACATATATGATGGAATGGAAACGCTAGAAATACCCATATTACTACTGTCACTGTGCCAAGGAACTGTAGAGGATCTGGAATCCAACGAAACCTGGCTTGAAGCCAGATCGTCAGAGTCTTCCTGCTGAGATGACCGTGAGCCAGCCAACCAGTCCACAATGTCCGTATTGTCTAAAGTAACCCGCCTACCCGAGGAGATGGACAAGTCTGGCTTGCTGATACTGCTACTACTACCAGCAGGCACATGGCTGCTGCTACTAGTAGAACTGGGCACATGTCTTGTGCCACAAATGCTGGTACTGGGTCTGGCACCAACAGATCCAACATTTGGACTGGAAGAGGACATGGCATGGGTGTTTTTTCCTCTACCCCGTCCTTTCACAACCTTTTTTTTTACCAGACATTTCACTGCTGTGCTGGAGTGCAGCAAGTTGAATCAAAACCCCTTCCCCTACTAGAGGAATGAGGCCCTTATAAAATATTATTGGACTGGCTGAAAATGAGTGACTGTGAATAGGTGAAAGTCAGTGTATGCTGTGACTTGTATAATAGCACCAAAGGCATCGGCTGTACTTAATTAGCACGTTGAATTAAACCCTTAGACAGAAATGAGGCCCTTTTAAATTGTTATTCGGACTGGTGGAAAATCAGTGACTCATAAGGTGCCAGTCAGTCGGGGAATGCTGGGCGTTATAGTACTACAAAGGCTGCCTGTATTGCAAGTTGGATTGTTAACCCATGCCACGGGGATGAGCCCCTTCTAAAAGCTTATTCACACACTGGCTTGGCAAATGGCAATGAATGAGAATTTATATCAGCCACGGTGCACTCAGGGAATGCTGGGCGTTGTAGTACTACAAAGGCTGCCTGTATTGCAAGTTGGATTGTTATGTTAACCCATGCAACGGGGATGAGCCCCTTCTAAAAGCTTATTCACACACTGGCTTGGCAAATGGCAATGAATGAGAATTTCTATCAGCCACTATGCACTCAGGGAATGCTGGGCGTTGTAGTACTACAAAGGCTGCCTGTATTGCAAGTTGGATTGTTATTTGTTATGTTAACCCATGCAACGGGGATGAGCCTCTTCTAAAAGCTTATTCCCACACTGGCTCGGCAAATGGCAATGAATGAGAATTTCTATCAGCCACTGTGCACTCAGGGAATGCTGGGCGTTGTAGTACTACAAAGGCTGCCTGTATTGCAAGTTGGATTGTTAAGCCATGCAACGAGGATGAGCCCCTTCTAAAAGCTTATTCACACACTGGCTTGGCAAATGGCAATGAATGAGAATTTCTATCAGCCATTGTGCACTCAGGGAATGCTGGGCGTTGTAGTACTACAAAGGCTGCCTGTATTGCAAGTTGGATTGTTATGTTAACCCATGCAATGGGGATGAGCCCCTTCTAAAAGCTTATTCACACACTTTCTTGGCAAATGGCAATGAATGAGAATTTCTATCAGCCACGGTGCACTCAGGGAATGCTGGGCGTTGCAGTACTACAAAGGCTGCCTGTATTGCAAGTTGGATTGTTATGTTAACCCATGCAACGGGGATGAGCCCCTTCTAAAAGCTTATTCACACACTGGCTTGGCAAATGGCAATGAATGCTAATTTCTATCAGCCACTGTGCACTCAGGGAATGCTGGGCGTTGTAGTACTACAAAGGCTGCCTGTATTGCAAGTTGGATTGTTATGTTAACCCATGCAACGGGGATGAGTCCCTTCTAAAAGCTTATTCACACACTGGCTTGGGCAAATGACAATGAATGAGTATTTCTATCAGCCACGGTGCACTCAGGGAATGCTGGGCGTTGTAGTACTACAAAGGCTGCCTGTATTGCAAGTTGGATTGTTATGTTAACCCATGCAACGGGGATGAGCCTCTTCTAAAAGCTTATTCCCACACTGGCTCGGCAAATGGCAATGAATGAGAATTTCTATCAGCCACTGTGCACTCAGGGAATGCTGGGCGTTGTAGTACTACAAAGGCTGCCTGTATTGCAAGTTGGATTGTTAAGCCATGCAACGAGGATGAGCCCCTTCTAAAAGCTTATTCACACACTGGCTTGGCAAATGGCAATGAATGAGAATTTCTATCAGCCATTGTGCACTCAGGGAATGCTGGGCGTTGTAGTACTACAAAGGCTGCCTGTATTGCAAGTTGGATTGTTATGTTAACCCATGCAATGGGGATGAGCCCCTTCTAAAAGCTTATTCACACACTTTCTTGGCAAATGGCAATGAATGAGAATTTCTATCAGCCACGGTGCACTCAGGGAATGCTGGGCGTTGCAGTACTACAAAGGCTGCCTGTATTGCAAGTTGGATTGTTATGTTAACCCATGCAACGGGGATGAGCCCCTTCTAAAAGCTTATTCACACACTGGCTTGGCAAATGGCAATGAATGCTAATTTCTATCAGCCACTGTGCACTCAGGGAATGCTGGGCGTTGTAGTACTACAAAGGCTGCCTGTATTGCAAGTTGGATTGTTATGTTAACCCATGCAATGGGGATGAGTCCCTTCTAAAAGCTTATTCACACACTGGCTTGGGCAAATGACAATGAATGAGTATTTCTATCAGCCACGGTGCACTCAGGGAATGCTGGGCGTTGTAGTACTACAAAGGCTGCCTGTATTGCAAGTTGGATTGTTATGTTAACCCATGCAACGGGGATGAGTCCCTTCTAAAAGCTTATTCACACACTGGCTTGGGCAAATGACAATGAATGAGAATTTCTATCAGCCACGGTGCACTCAGGGAATGCTGGGCGTTGTAGTACTACAAAGGCTGCCTGTATTGCAAGTTGGATTGTTATGTTAACCCATGCAACGGGGATGAGCCCCTTCTAAAAGCTTATTCACACACTGGCTTGGCAAATGGCAATGAATGAGAATTTCTATCAGCCACGGTGCACTCAGGGAATGCTGGGCGTTGTAGTACTACAAAGGCTGCCTGTATTGCAAGTTGGATTGTTATGTTAACCCATGCAACGGGGATGAGCCCCTTCTAAAAGCTTATTCACACACTGGCTTGGTAAATGGCAATGAATGATAATTTCTATCAGCCACTGTGCACTCAGGGAATGCTGGGCGTTGTAGTACTACAAAGGCTGCCTGTATTGCAAATTGGATTGTTATGTTAGACCATGCAATGGGGATGAGCCCCTTCTAAAAGCTTATTTACACACTGTCTTGGCAAATGGCAATGAATGAGAATTTCTATCAGCCACGGTGCACTCAGGGAATGCTGGGCGTTGTAGTACTACAAAGGCTGCCTGTATTGCAAGTTGGATTCTTATGTTAACCCATGCAACGGGGATGAGCCCCTTCTAAAAGCTTATTCACACACTGGCTTGGCAAATGGCAATGAATGAGAATTTCTATCAGCCACTGTGCACTCAGAAAATGCTGGGCGTTGTAGTACTACATCTGCCTGCCTGGATTGCAAGTTGGATGTTAACCCATGCAACGGGGATGAGCCCCTTATAAAAGCTTATTCACACACTGGCTTGGCAAATGGAGAATTTGTATTGCAATTTGGATGTTGATTGTTGAGAGTAGAGTAGACTTCCGCTGTAGTGGATGAGCCCCTTCGATTGCTGGATTCCTGGCTTTTAGATTCCTAAAGCTTTCCCTTACTGCACAGAGATACTATGCCTACAGCTCCTGTCTCTAAAATGGCCGCTGAGCTCCGTGCATAGACTTTTATTGCAGGCTTGAGCCCGCCCCTATGCTGCCTCCCGATTGGCTGGAAGAGCCGTTTGCAAGGCATTATGGGGTAGCCTGATGTCAGGTGATATTTTGAAATCCTCCATTTTACATCTAACATGTGGCAGGCGCCAAAATCCAGCCGGGTTAAGTCAAAACGGGTTCGGCCGAACTCGGTGAAGTTCGGATTCGCTGCGAACCAAACTTTTCACGATGTTCGGACCGAAACCGGGTTCAGTTGTCCCGGTTCGCTCATCTCTACACCTATGTAGATATTGCATTAAAAACCAGACGTTTGCAGCTAGAATAGTCATTCAGCACATTAACAATGTATAGAGTGTATTTCTGATTAATTTAATGTTATCTTCATTGAAAAAAACTGTGCTTTTATTTCAAAAATAAGGAAATTTCTAAGTGACCCTACATAGGTGTATAGAGGCCCATTTCCAGCAACCATCACTCCAGTGTTCTAATGGTACATTGTGTTTGCTAACTGTGTTAGAAGGCTAATGGATGATTAGAAAACACTTGAAAACCCTTGTGCAATTATGTTAGCACCGCTGTAAACAGTTTTGCTGTTTAGAGGAGCTATAAAACTGACCTTCCTTTGAGCAAGTTGAGAATCTGGAGCATTGCATTTGTGGGTTCGATTAAACTCTCAAAATGGCTAGAAAAAGAGAGCTTTCATGTGAAACTCGACAGTCTATTCTTGTTCTTAGAAATTAATGCTATTCCATGCGAGAAATTGCCAAGAAACTGAAGATTTCCTACAAGAGTGTGTACTACTCCCTTCAGAGGACAGCACAAACAGGCTCTAACCAGAGTAGAAAGAGAAGTGGGAGGCCCCGCTGCACAACTGAGCAGCAAGACAAGTACATTAGAGTCTCTAGTTTGAGAAATAGACGCCTCGCAGGTCCTCAACTGGCATCTTCATTAAATAGTACCCGCAAAACGCCAGTGTCAACGTCTACAGTGAAGAGGCGACTCCGGGATGGTGGCCTTCAGGGCAGAGTGGCAAAGAAAAAGCCATATCTGAGACTGGCTAATAAAAGGAAAAGATTAATATGGGCAAAAGCACACAGACATTGGACAGAGGAATCTTGGAAAAAAGTGTTATGGACAGACGAATCGAAGTTTGAGGTGTTTGGATCACACAGAAAAACATTTGTGAGACGCAGAACAACTGAAAAGATGCTGGAAGAGTGCCTGACGCCATCTGTCAAGCATGGTGGAGGTAATGTGATGGTCTGGGGTTGCTCTGGTGCTGGTAAAGTGGGAGATTTGTACAAGGTAAAAGGGATTTTGAATAAGGAAGGCTATCTCTCCATTTTGCAACGCCATGCCATACCCTGTGGATAGCGCTTGATTGGAGCCAATTTCATCCTACAACAGGACAATGACCCAAAGCACACCTCCAAATTATGCAAGAACTATTTAGGGAAGAAGCAGGCAGCTGGTATTCTATCTGTAATGGAGTGGCCAGCGCAGTCACCAGATCTCAACCCCATAGAGCTGTTGTGGGAGCAGCTTGACCGTATGTTACGCAAGAAGTGCCCATCAAGCCAATCCAACTTGTGGGAGGGGCTTCTGGAAGCATGGGGTGAAATTTCTCCCGATTACCTCAGCAAATTAACAGCTAGAATGCCAAAGGTCTGCAATGCTGTAATTGCTGCAAATGGAGCATTCTTTGACAAAAGCAAAGTTTGAAGGAGAAAATTATTATTTCAAATAAAAATCATTATTTCTAACCTTGTCAATGTCTTGACTATATTTTCTTGTCATTTTGCAACTCATTTGATAAATATAAGTGTGAGTTTTCATGGAAAACACAAAATTGTCTGGTTGACCCCAAACTTTTGAACGGTAGTGTATATATATATATATATATATATATATATATACATATATAGCACACAAGAAGACAGCAGCACTCACATAGAAATAATCGACCAGGTGCCAGGCAAAAACGTCCCGATCCTCGGACGTATAATAATATATAGCAGAAGAGAATTTGCAGCACTCCAACATGAAAAAAATGGTGGTTTATTCAATCCAAAATAACAGCAACGTTTCAATCCTACAATAGGATCTTTATCAAGCCTGTATATATATATATAGACATACAGTGCTGTGAAAAGGTATTTGCCCTCTTTCCCATTTTGTTTAGTTTTGCATATTTGTCACACATTTCAATGTTTCAGATCATCAAACTACTTTTAATATTAGACAATGATAGCCCAAGTAAACACAAAATGCTGTTTTTAAATGATGATTTCATTTATTGAAGGGAAAATGCTGGCTCTATGTGAAAAAGTAATTGCTAACTTAGTTACTAAATCAACCATTAAACAAAATTCAATTGACAATAGGGTTTAATTTCACTATCCACAATGTTTTCTGCCAGACCTGTTGAATCTAAACATCATTTAAATAGAGCCTATTTGGCAATGTGAAGCAAGCTAGAAGGTCTCAAAAAGCAGCACATGATGCCACGTCCTAAAGGGATTCATATACGGATTCGAAATAAAGTCATAGAAATCTACCAGTCTGGAAAGAGTTACAAATCCATTGCTAAGCCTCTGGGATTCCAGTGAACCACAGTGAGGGACATTTTCCACAAATGGAGAACACTTGAAACAGTGGTGAACTTTCCCTGGACTGACCAACTTACCAAAATTTCACCAAGAGTACATCGACGACTCATCCAGGAGGTCACAAAAGAACTGAGACGAACATCTAGAGAAGTGCAGGCCTCACTTGTCTTAGTTAATGTCAATGTATACAATTCCATAATAAGAAAGACACTAAGCAAAAATGACATTCATGGGAGAGTTGCAAGACGCAAACCACTGCTGACCTAAAAGAACACAAAGTCTCATCTGGCATCTGCCAAAAAACATCTAGATGACCCCCAAGACTTTTGGGATAATATTTTGTGGACTGATGAATAAAAAGTGGAACTGTTTGGAAGCAATGGGTGTCGTTATATATATTGTGTGAAACTAACACCGAATTCCGCCATGGGAACATTATACCAACAGTAAAAGATGCTCGTGGTAGTGTGATTGTCTGGGGCTGCTTTGCTGCTGCAGGACCTGGATGACTTATGCATAGATGGGACCATGAATTCTTCTCTTTGTCAGAAAATTTTGAAGGAGAATGTTAGCCCGTCAGTTCGTTACCTAAAGCTGAAGCTCAGTTGGGTTATGTAGCAGGATAATCATCCGAATCACACAAGCAAACCCACATCTGAATGGCTGAAAAAGAATCCCATCGAGATGCTGTTTCAGTACCTTAAATGGGCAGTTTATGTTTGAATATCCTCCAATGTAGCTGAATTAAAACAATTCCGGAAAGAAGAGTGGGTACAAATTCCTCCACAACAAAGTAAAAGACTCATCGCAACTTTTGATTGCAGTTGTTATTGCTAAGGGTGGCACAACCAGTTATTAGGTTTAGGGGGGCAAAAACTTTTTCACATTGATGATATAGGTTTAAATGTATCTTTATCTTCAATAAATGGAATGATAATTTAATAGCTGCATTTTGTGTTTACTTGTGTTGTCTTTATCTTATACTAAAATTAGTTTTATGATCTGAAATATTTAAATGTGACAAATTAGTAAAAATAGATGAAATCAGGTGAGGTACAAATACAATTTCACAGCACTGAATTTATCCTACAAATGATATACATATATCTAGTATTCCCATATCCATAGCAACCTATACAATAAATTGTAAAATGCATGTATGATAATCGGTGAATGATGGTGAATGTTTTTGTGATTTTAACATTTTCCTCATAAAATAAAATTTTCCTGTCAAACATATAATGCAGAGGGGACAAAAATTGTACTGGTCTTTAAGGCCAAAATCAGCTATGCTGATAAGGGGTTAATATCCACACTAGGCTGGGTTTACATGTTGCATTTTTGTTGCGGTTATTTTAGCTGTTGGAGAGAAAAATGCATCTCAGATTACAGCTAAAGCACTTTATAAAATGCATAAAAAAAAAAAAGCTTTTAAAAAAGTAATTAAAAAGAAGTTTTTCTCTCCAACAGTTCAAAATGCAACATTTACATTAGACTTAAGTTCACTGTGACTGATGGGGGGTTAATAGAGTTGTTAGGTTTAGAAAAAACATTTACCTACAGTATAAGGGAAATCCAAGTGAATCCCCTTTAGGAACCTCAGCTATTAAACAGAGCGTAGAGCAGTAACAAAATGGGTCTCTGTAGGCTCTGGAGGACTTAACATGCACTACCCTGACAGACAGCCTATTGATTTCAATCAGATCTGTGTAATGCTTCATTTTCTCTGTGGTGGTGCTGCAGGAAAATTTGTGGGACACTCTGTAATCAACTTAATGACAGAAGGTCCTTTTAACAAATAGGGATTGTCTAAAGCAGACACCACTTTAAGAATTGAAAGCTGCTAGGCAACTAGACCACAGTGACGTCTTTTCCATTGTAATGTAATGTCCTGTGATAGCCAACAAATGAGTCGGCCATGTGATGTTACATTACTATGGACATGTCCATGTAGCCTAGTATACAACAAAGGAGACTATAGTTGCAGAACAGAAGAATTCACAAACTAAGTTTATTTAAAAAAAAATTCCAGACAATCACTTTACTTTTCACAGAAACAATCTGCCACATCAGTATAATACTAATAATGTAATACAATTAACAAAAAAGAAATCCAGATCATTCTACAAAGAATAAACACATTTTTGTGTTACTTTTTCTTTGTTAAAGCATACCTTTCTTTATAATTGCATTTTTTTCTTTTTATTCTTTTATAAATCAGTAGTGCATGTGAATATGTAAAACTTCAATATAACTTATTATATAACTTATTTAACCTAATTTATAAACCTTTTAGTTCACTAAAACAATCTGTCTAGATTTAAACCATAAATACTAAACTCGGGAGGGTTGAAGAGAGGGAAGCTGTAGCAGGATTTCTCCCTCAGTGTCTATGTAAGGGCCGGTTCACACCTCCGTTGGAGGCTCTGTTATGGGCCTTCGTTGCAGTTCTGGCTGATAAGTACCAGAAACAATAGCGGAGCATGCTTCAGTATTGTTTCCGGTAAAACCACAAACACCATGACAAAACCCATTAAAGTCAATGGATTCCGTTGGCCTCCGGTGGTGTCCATCGTGCAACGGAACTGTCACATCTGGTTATTCCCTTGTACTGCTCCTCTGACGGAGCAGAACAACTCAACCGGCCCTATGGCTCTTGATGTGAGAGGATGGGGGGTACTGTGTTATAGTATCTTTCACCCTGCCTCCGTGTTAGACTCACGCTGTGAAAGGGGAGGATGGAACAGCAGGGGGAGACATCTTATTAGTCAGGGCACATAGCACAGCTCTGACATCACACCAAGCAGATTATGCCCACTTAAGGGCCTTTTACACCGGCCGATATTCGGCCGGTGCAGCGAGCGCTGATCAACGAGTCATTGTTGATCGGCGCTCGTCTGCTCCTGTCACACGGAGCTATGGATGGGGACGAGCGGTCGTTACTCTGATCACTCTTCCCCATACCTTATTATCATGTCGGCAGCACGTCTCCCTGTTTACAAAGTGAGATGTGCTGCCGACAACGATAATCTTTTACTTTTTTAAAATGATACGATCAGCAGATGATCCAGCGTTTGCTCGTTCCTCTGCTGATCATTTCTTATCGGCAATGAACGTTATATGAACGCTTGTCTGACGGATAATCATCTGTGTAAAACCCCCTTTAGTAAGAATGCAGAGAGAAAATGAACATTTACAGAAATGATGCAGAGGAAAGGAAAAAATAACTAATTTTGCAGGTTAGATAGCACATATCTGGCTGAACTACATCTTATACACATCTACAATGCGATTTATTTATTTTATTTCATGTAAAGAATAAGGAAATCTGATATTTGAACCTGTGTGCTCATGTTTGGTGAATTATGAGTCTGATTTACTTTGAAATGTTCATAAAGGGAAAATTGTGGAAGTTGATTATTTTTAGTGAAAGAAAATAATTCTATAACAAAATAGAACAAATGTGATGGTAACTTAAACAACTGGTATATGAAATGATGTGTGGTTTTCTGAGTAGTTAGTTGTATGCAGTTTAGGACATTATATTCTGTGCCATTGATCCAAGTGTTATTCACGTTCACGTTCAAGTACATAAGTGAAGACCAACCAAACAGTAATAGTAGTAAAACTTTAGTGAATCATTTAATGTAAAGCTTCACTTTGGCCCACAATTTAGTAGAGTCAGATTTGTCATGAATCTCTTGTTACACTTCTGTGTAAGGGTGTAAGGTGTTGCCCAAGGTGATAGTGCAAGTGCCCGGTTCATTGTGGCAAAGATGGTATGAAACAGAAGATTGTTACAAAACTCTACTTAGGCCAGAATTATTGGCATTACCGGCCACGGCAGGAAAATACAACAGTTTGTCTCAATATTAGAGCCTTCATAATTTAGACACAGCTCAATCAAATGAATGGTGTCTGGCTACTTGTCTATATACACAGGCTGGACTGGCTACACAAGTGCCACTTAGGTGGAATAAACGCACAATGCAACAACAAATAGCACGTGTTACACTGTGATATCATGATGAATTGTGTGTGTAAAATGACAAACTCAGGTATATATAATGTCATAACGGTTTGAGTTGTTTTAGACCTAAACACATATGGGGAATAGGGTTAATGTCATGCAACAATCATCTAGCTACGAGCTGAATAGGTGAGTCATTTTATAATACAGATTCAGCCTTTATATAGGGTTATCATGGAGTCTCCCTTTTGCAACCAGTCTGTCTTAGATTATTCAGTTATTAGGTCAATAATGAATTGGCATTGATCAGGGAGAGCAATGAGACTTGAGAGTCCTCAAACAAATCTCTAGCTACCATATTAACCATGTTTTTTCTAAAAATAAATTTGGATTATAAACTTCATTAGTATGCGGATATGCAACCTGTAGCACATGGCATAATCCAAGTACACCCGACATGCTCTAACTGACCGTCATCTTAGCATTGCAAACATCTGTAATAGGTGTGAGAGTTTGTGACTTTCTTTTGTTGCTTTTATATAATTTCAATCGATGTTTCAATAACAGTTTGTGAAGAACCTAACAATAGCGCTTTACTACAGTTATAATTGATTTACAAGATATTAAATAGTGAGTCTACACAGTGAGGTGCAATCCATTAGACCATATAAACAATATACATATGTTTCTTATAGATTTATTTGTACTTCGTTTAACTGAGCAGACAAAAGGGTGCCACATGAATGGCTGGCACACAATGCAAGTAAAAATCCTATGTGACTAGAGGATTTAATAGCAGATAGTCTGATAATTATGTTCATTCAGATCTGGTATATATAAAACCGATCAGTAACAGGTACTTTAATGACAACCAGTAACATCTTGCTAAAATATTCTTTTTCAATGAAACCCAGTTGTCTTTCGCAATACAGAAAAATAAAGCATGTTACATTTTTTCTAAAGGGGATATTAAAGCTGTCACATAGCAGACGTTTAAATGACTGCTTCCTATAAGCTGAGCACATGGGAATGGTAACGTTTAGAAACATATATTTATGTTAAAATAAAAATCTGTAATGTTGCAAGTATATTTATTTGTCATTTTAGTAGCTTCTGCATGTTATCTACACAAATTAATTCACTCACATAAGGCCCTGTTGACATCTACGTTGGAGGCTCTGTTAGGGTCCTCTGTCGCAGATCCGGAAACCGTTACTTTGTTAGCCCCATTTGGGATAAGGATTTTTTTGATCGAAAATATTCTATAATATAACAGCAGTAATGTGGTCCTAACTTTAATAATACAGTGGATATGGCTGTAATCCCCAAAAATCAACCAGCAGCTCGGTGAAACAAATATAACAAAACATAACTTTTATGGTAAATGCACTTGATGCATATTATGTGCAGATTTGCTGCGCATATTTTCCTGCAGCAAATCCGCGGCGTAATACAGTACCAGCAAAGTACATGAGATTTCAAGTAATCTCATTTACACGTTGCAGAATTTTTCCGCACGTTAATTGACCTGCGGCACGTATTTTAACATCTGCAGCATGTAAATTTATCTTGCGTTTCCATTTGTGAATTGTATATAACAAGTTTCTGAAAAAAGCATACCAAAATCCGCAGCATAAACCGCACTTATTTCCACATCAAAGTGTCAAAACCGCACCTAAAATCGCATTAAAAAGTGCACTATTAGGGCATGGCCAGACGTGGCGGAATTGCTCTGGAATTCCGCTGCGGCCAGTCCGCTGTGTAAATCCGCAGCGGACATTTTCTCCATTGGTTTCCACACCTTTTTAGTTAGGTTTGTGCACACGTTGAGGAAAACTCCGCTGCGGACCATAGGCTGCGGTGCGGAATTTGTTGTCTGCAGCATACACTGGCTGTTGCGGACGTGTGGCGGACTTGTTGCGGACTTATTGCAGAATTTCTCAATTGACTTCAATGGAGATTCAAAATTCCGCAATGAAATCCGCAGGTGTTATGTGTGTTGCGTTGCGTATTGGTTTTACAAACAGGATATTTCTTCATTCTGGCTGGACCTATGTGTTTCGAGGTCCATAGCCAGACTGAGATGAAATGTTTTAAAAGACAGCAGGAAGTACTCTTCACCTGAATCCGCAACGGCTAATCCGCATCAATTTACTGCACATTTTAGGCAAAGCCGCAACAGAATCTGCAACACAGATTATGTGCGGCATTGATCCGGACAGTGTCAGCAGAAATATGCCATGTCTGGCCATGCCCTTAGGATTTAACCTGCGGAATTACCTGCGTTTACCTGCAGTTTTGATGCAGATTTTCTGCACCAAATTATGCAACGTGTGCATGTAGCCTAAATAATGTATTTAAATGTTGCGCTTTTTTCGTGTTTTTTAACATGTGGCAGTTGGCAAATTGCGGTAAAAAATCATGTGATTTTTCGATGCGATTTTTTGGCAAGAAATGCTGCAGAACCGCATCATTTACAGCAGCAGAATACACCCTACTAATACTTCAGTAATACCTTAATGAAAACCATATGGTCATTTTCTATAACACACATGAAACATACCACAATGCAAAACGATTGATGATGAAGTTAACAATAAGTCACACAGAGTGCCCAGTAGGGTTGTATATGTTCATCTGATACATAGTGTGATTAAAGACAACAAAAGGTAAATGAATCAATCTTACCCAATGAGTCATAATAGTGGAGCTGGTGTTTCAAAGGTATTCACCACTGGTTACTTTGTGTCAAGGGGACGTGTCCATTGTCCCTTATAAAACCCTGAACCAGAAACTAGCCTGTGTCCCTGTGACCTCCTGAAAAGAGTGACCCTATCCAGGACCTGCCCATGAGCTGAAAACACCCTAAGGCCTTATTCACACGAACGTGTTATACGCACGGACCTATGTAAGTGAATGGGCCGTTCAGACTGTCAGTGATTTTCACGTAGCGTATGTGCGTTGCGTAAAACTCACGACATGTCCTATACTTGCCCGTGTTTCACGCAGCATGCACCCATTGAAGTCAATGGGTGAGTGCAAATCGCGCACGGCACACGGAAGCACTTCCGGGTGCCGCGCGTGATGCGCGCTCCAGTAGTTAATGCTAAACTTAAAAACAGAGTGTCATAATGATGCCGGCTGCGCGAAAATCACGCAGCCACGCACCATATGCTGATGCCACACAGACCTTTTGCGCGCGCAAAATGCAGCATTTTTTGCGCACGAAAAACGGACACGTCCATGTGAATAAGGCCTAAGTTTGATAGAGAGCATTATGACTGAACTCCCTGTGCCACACGTGTAACGCTGCTGTAGGACTTTGCAACATTTTTGTTTGACAGGCCCAGTTTTGACGATACTGTGCTTCTTCTTTTGATCACTCATTACATTAAATCCCCTTTAGTGAATTTTTAGATGAACGCATATGGTGATGTACTGTACCTGAGGAACAAACTTAGGGTCTTTTCGGTTTTGGGGCAGCTTCAGGATGGGGTCGCCACTTTAAGGGCAGCAGCCTGTAGTTAGGTCACAGGGACACAGTTTCCAGTTCAGGGTTTAATAATGACTGAGTGGGTGAGATTGAACCATTTGCCTTTTGTTGTCTTTATTCACACTTTGTATCAGATTAACATATACAACCCTACTGGGCACTCTGTTTGACTTCTTATAAGCTTCCAGATCAATTGTGTTGCATTGTGGCATGTTTTATGTGTGTCATACACAATTCTTGTATGGTTTTCAGTGAAGTGTAACTAAATCTTCAACAAACTTCTGAGATATCAAAGTGACATGTCAGAAGTTTTGATCGTTGGGGGTCCGAGCACTGAGACCCCCACCAATCGCTAAAATGCAGAGCTCGGGCGAGCGCTGAGCCACTTAGTTTCTGACCGCCTTTTTTCGGAAAACCGATGTAGCGGTGTACGGGCCTATAGACTTTCTATTGAGTCCGTACACCGCTACATCGGCTTTCTGAGAAAAGCCGATCAGTAACCAAGTGGATCAGCGGTCACCCGAACGTTCTGCTTCTTCGCTTTGGCGATTGGGGGGGGGGGGTCTCAGTGCTCGGACACCCACCGATCATAATACTTGACAGTCACTATGACATGTCAGAAGTTTGTTGAAAGTTTAGTTACCTTTTAAGGTTTAATTGAAGTATTATTAAAAGTTATGTTTTATTTTAGTTGTTTCCTCATGCTGCTGGTTGAATTCATTCTATGTATTGAAGTGGCAGGGGAGGGTACTTTATATTTAAGTAATCATATAGCAGTGTAAATGGCTGCTTGTGTATGCAAATACATTCATTTTATTCCCCTTTAACCCCTTCAGTACTGAGCCTGTTTTGGCCTTCAGGACGAAGCCGATTTTTCAAATCTGACATGTGTCACTTTATGTGGTAATAACTCCGGAATGCTTTTACCTATCCAAGCGATTCTGAGATTGTTTTCTCGTGACATATTGTACTTTCTGTGAGTGAAAAAATTTGGTTGATAAATTCAATATTTATTTGTAAAAAACACCAAGATTTGCAGAAAATTTGCAAAAATTAGCATTTTTCTCAATTTAAATGTATCTGCTTGTAAAACAGATAGTAATACCACACAAAATAGTTACTAGTTAACATCACCCATATGTCTACTTTATGTTTGATCGTTTTTTGAACATTCTTTTATATTTCTAGGACGTTACAAGACTTAGAACTTTAGCAGCGATTTCTCATATTTTCAAGAAAATTTCAAAAGGCGATTTTTACAAGGACCAATTCAGTTCTGAAGTGGCTTTGAGGGCCTTATATATTAGAAAGTCCCCATAAATCACCCCATTTTGAAAACTGGACCCCTCAAAGTATTCAAAACAGCATTCAGAAAGTGTATTAACCCTTTAGGCGTTTCACAGGAATTAAAGCAAAGTAGAGGTGAAAGTTACAAATTTCATTTTTTTTTTACAAAATTCATTTGTAATACATTTTTTTCTATACCACAGGAGGTTTTACCCGAGAAATGTAACTTATTATTTATTGCCCAGATTCTGCAGTTTTTAGAAATACCCCACATGTGGCCCTAGTGCGGTCATGGACTGAAACACCGGCCTCAGAAGCAAAGGAGAACCTAGTGGATTTTGGGGCCTCCTTTTTTTTTAGCATATATTTTAGGTACCATGTCAGGTTTGAAGAGGTCTTGTGGGGCCAAAACAATAAAGACCCCCAAAAGTGACCTCATTTTGGAAACTACACCCCTCAGGGAATTTATCTAGGGGTATAATTAGCATTTTGAACCCACAATTTTTTTGCTAAATTTATTTGAATTAGTTTGTGAAGATGAAAATCTACTTTTTTTCTGAAAAAACGTAGAAATTTTTAATTTTTTCAAGGAATAAAAGAGAAAAAACACCCCAACATATGTAAAGCAATTTCTCCTGATTATAGCAATACCCCATATGTGGTAATAAACTGCTTTTTGGACCCACAGCAGGACTCAGAAGGGAAGGAGCACCATTTGGATTTTGAAATTCTGATTTTGCTGGAATGGTTTTCAGTGCCATGTCGCGTTTGAATTGCACTGGAGGGAACAAAATAGTGGAAACTACCAGAAAGTGACCCCATTTTGGAAACTACACTCATCAAGGAATTTTTCTAGGGGTAAAGTTAGCATTTTGACCCCACGGTTGTTTTGCTGAATTCATTGGAATTATTCTGAAAAAGAAAAAAATCGACTTTTTTTCTGAAAAAAGGTAGCCATTTTAAATTTTTACAAGGAATAAAGGAGAAAAAGCACCCCAACATTTGTAAAACAATTTCTCCCGATTACGGAAATATGCCATATGTGGTAATAAACTGCTGTTTGGACCCACAGCAAGGCTTAGAAGGGAAGGAGCGCTATTTGGCTTTTGGAGCTCAAATTGAGCTGAAATGGTTTTTGGGTGCCATGTCGCATTTGCAAAGCCCCTGAGAGGCCAAAACAGTGGAAACCCCCCAAAAGTGGAAATTACACCACTTAAAGAATCTATCTAGGGATATAGTGGGCATTTAGACCCCACAAGTCTTTTGCAGGATTTATTAGAATTGGGCCATGAAAATGAATATCAACATTTCTTCCACTAAAATGGTGCATTTTTTTCAATTTTACAAAGGATAAAGGGGGTAAAAGCTGCCCAACATTTGTAAAGCAATTTCTCCCGAGTACGGCTATACCCCACGTGTGGTCATAAATGGTTTTTCATTAGAAAGTAATTAACCCTTTCTGGACTGATCCATTTTTTTCTTTTCCTTTTTAGTTTTTTCCTCCCCGCGTTCCAAGAGCCATAACTTTTTTTATTTTTGAGTCAATAGAGCGGTATGGGGGCTTATTTATTGAGGGACGAGCGGTCGTTTTTATTGGTACCATTTTTTGGTACATACAACTTTTTGAGCACTTTTTATTACATTTTTAGGTAGAGCCAAGGTGACCAAAAAAACAGCGATTTTGCCGTTTTAAATTCTTTATTTTTCATGTGAGATGCTCCATACATCACCCCCCACACTAAGACATGCTATGTTGTGGTGCGCGAAGGGGTTAATACGCAGCGCATGGTGCGGAGTGAAAATTACAATTTTCCACTCATATGCCATTTTAGTGCACTACATGTTATGCCCAGTTTGTGCCACTGAAGACAAATACCTCATAAAATATTAACCGGGTTCTCCCGGGTATGACGATGCCATATCTGTGGACGTAAACTGGTGTTTGGGCACGCTGCAGGGCTCAGAAGGGAGGGATGCCATTTGGCTTTTGGGGCGCAGATGTAGCTTGGTAGTTGTTCTGTTTGGGGTTTTACTGGTGTTTCAGTTTGTAATGTGGGGGTATATGTAATCTGTGTGGGGTACATCAGGGTACATGTTATCTGTGCGGAGTACATCAGGGCATATGTAATCTGTGCGGAGTACATCAAGGTATAATAAGAGGGTATAATAATGCAGTAAATAAATAATAATCTGCAGATATGTGGCCAGTGTCGCACTGATAAATGGTGTCGGATCTTATCTGCTTTTGGAACACTGCACATTTTGCATCGCCATATTCTGGGAGCCAGAACTTTTTTATTTTTTCACCACCGGAGCTGTGTGAGGGTTTATTCTTTGCGGGACAATCTGTAGTTTTCATTGGTACCATTTTGGGGAACCAGAAATTTTTTTGATCACGTTTTATACCATTTTTTGGCAAGCAAGGTGACCAAAAACCATCAATTCTGACAATGTTTTTTATTCGTTTTTTTATGGCCTTCACCCTGGGCTATAAATGACCATTATACTTTATTCTGCGGGTCGATACGATTACAGCAATACCAGATGTATATAATTTTGTTATGTTTTGCAGCGTTTGTGCAATAAAATCACTTATTTATCAAATAAATAAATTTTTGTGTCACCATATTCTGAGAGCCATAACGTTTTTATTTTTCAGTCAAAAAAGCGCTGTAAGGGCTTGTTTTTTGCGGGATGGGTTGTAGGTTGTATTGGTACCATTTTGGATACATGCGACTTTTTGATCACTTTTTATTGCATATTTTGGGAGGGTTGGTAACCAAAAAATTGTGATTCGGGCACTGTTTTTTGTTTATTTTTGTTCGCGGTGTTCACCGTGTGGGAAAAATAATATTACAGTTTTATAGTTGGGGTCGTTACGAACGCGGTGATACCAAATATGTGTACTTTTTTTAACGTGTTAATTTTTTTCCTATAATAAAAGACTTATTATAGGAAAAAAAGCATTCTTTGTTTGTCACTTCTGACTTTTATTTTTACACTTTTTAAAAACATTTTTATTATCTTTTTTTTACTTTTTTTACTTGTCCCACTAGGGGACACTTAGACCTGCAGCTCTGATCGCTGCTGGAACACATTACACTACACATGTAGTGTAATGTGTTCTAACTGTCATTGTGACGTGACAGTCACACTGACAGGAAGCATCGGAGGACCGGCCGGAGGCTGATCCTCCAAGGCTTCCGTACATGGCAATCCGGAGGTCATTGTCTGGCCTCTGGTTGCCATGATAAGGATCGCCAGCCCCCGCAAATACATGTGGGGGGCTGCCGATCCGCTGTAAACCTCTTCGATGTGGTGATCGCAATCGACCACCGCATCGAAGGGGTTAATTGCCGATTTCAGCGGCGACAGGCCGCTGATCGGCAACGGGGAGAGCAGCGCTGACCCCCTGCACAGTAGCGCCGTGCGGTGGTTAACTGTTAAAGCGCGGACGTAACTGCACGCCCAGGTGCGCGAAGTTACTTCTCACCTGGACGTACAGTTACGCCAAGGTGCAGGAAGGGGTTAATAATTTTCTAGTTGAGGAGCTACATTTTGGCATAAAGTATAATACTATATGTTTAAAAGGGCTGTCTAGTTTAGAAAACCCATTTTCATATACTAAAATTAGGAAATTGTAATGACCGGGGGGTAGGGAAACGGACAAGTGAGCCCTAATCTACCCGCCACTCTGTCCCTGCCTACTTGCAACGACCCGCCCTAGGCGACGGGGTACAACTGGGCGGCGGTCCCTGCACTCAGTAAGTGCACGACAAACACGACAAACATACAAGGGAATACAAGCAAGGGAAAGGGGCAGTTGCCCACGGCAACACCGTGAGCAACCAGAGTGGTGAACGAGCCGAGTCAAGCCAGGAGTGTGCGAGGTACCAAACGAAGAGCAGAAGAGTAGTCAGTAAGCCAGGGTCTGTATGGAGCAGGAACAAAATAGAAGGCGCTGTAGCTGGGCCAGGAAACCACACGAAAAAGAATAACAAGCAAGGAGGAACAGGAAATGCAGGTATAAATAGACAGAGGGCGGGAGCTAGCTGAGTCTGGCCAGGCTGCGATAGGCTCTCCCACTCCTAAGCCTGCCAGCCTGAGTGGTGGAAGCTGGAGTCAGTCTCAGGGATGTAGATTCAGGTGCTGACTGATTAATTAAGGGAGTTAACCCCGAAGCTGTGCCTGGCAGATCCTTTACAGTACCCCCCCTTTTATGAGGGGCCACCAGACCCTTTCTAAGTGGACCTGGCTTACTGGGGAAACGCAGGTGGAACCTCCTGACCAATACTCCAGCGTGAACATCCCGGGCGGGTACCCAAGTCCTCTCCTCGGGCCCGTAACCTCTCCAATGGACCAGGTACTGGAGGGAGCCTTGGACCATCTTGCTGTCCACAATCCTGGCCACCCTCAGGGGTGAGGACGGGAACAGGAGGTCTCCTCGAGGGAGCCAAGGACGGGGAGCAGCGTTTAAGGAGGGAGGCATGAAACACGTCGTGTATACGAAAAGACGGGGGTAACTCAAGCCGGAAGGAGACAGGATTGAGGACCTCAATGACCTTATACGGCCCAATAAACCGGGGAGCAAACTTCTTGGACGGAACCTTGAGACGCAAGTTCCTAGACGACAACCACACCAGATCCCCGACCATAAACAGGGAGTTAGCAGAACGTTTTCTATCAGCCTGAGTTTTTTGTACGCTCTGGGACGCCTCTAGGTTCTTCTGAACCTGGGCCCAGACTGTGCATAGTTCCCGATGAACGACCTCTACCTCGGGATTGTTGGAACTACCAGGTGAAACAGAGGAGAACCGTGGATTAAACCCAAAATTACAGAAAAAGGGAGAGACCCCTGACGAGTTACTGACCTGGTTATTAAGGGAAAATTCGGCGAGGGGAATGAATGAGACCCAATCATATTGACAGTCAGAGACAAAACACCTTAAGTATTGTTCTAGAGATTGATTAGTCCTCTCCGTTTGACCATTGGTTTCAGGATGGAAGGCAGAGGAGAAGGACAGGTCAATCCCCAACTTCATACAGAAGGCTCTCCAAAACAATGAAACAAATTGTACCCCTCTGTCCGAAACAATATTGACAGGGACCCCATGGAGACGCAGGATGTGTTTGACAAACAAGGTAGCCAACGTCTTGGCGTTGGGTAGTTTCTTGAGGGGCACAAAGTGGCACATCTTACTGAAGCGGTCTACCACCACCCACACCACCGACTTGCCTTGGGATGGAGGCAAATCGGTGATAAAATCCATGGAGATATGTGTCCAAGGTCTCTGGGGAATGGGCAACGAACGCAGTAAGCCCGCTGGTCGGGACCTGGGAGTCTTGGACCTAGCACAAACCTCACAAGCGGCGACGTAGGCCTTAACGTCTTTAGGCAACCCAGGCCACCAATAATTTCTGGTAATGAGGTGTTTGGTACCCAGGATGCCTGGATGACCAGATAGTTAGCTATCCCTCTTCTGACTCCCTAGACCAGGCTATGGCTTTAGCGGTACGACTTGACCGACGTCTCAGGGAACGACAACATGAACGTTTATGTGTTTTCTCCTCCGACTCCCCCATGATGCCTCCCGAAGTTCCGTTGCTTCGTTCCTCCAGGAAAGACTCAGAGATACCTATGCAACTCGGGGCCTCCGTGTCCCCCCAACAACGTAGAGAATTCCGCAGGAAGAATGGTCTCTGCTTCTACTGTGGGGATGACAAGCATCAAGTGAACAACTGTCCTAAGCGTAAGAATGCAGCCATAGAACTTCCGCGCCTAAGTGATCATCGGGGAGGTCACTTGGGCGCACAGGTATTTCCAGTAAATAGGAAACTTACTAAGATCTTGCTTCCCTTTCAGGTCTCTTTTGGTGGTAGGTCTGCTACCGGCAGTGCCTTCGTGGATTCAGGGTCCTCTACTAATATTATGTCTGTGGAATTTGCTATGTCTCTTGCTATGCCTCTGATTGATTTGCCTAAACTTGTCCCGGTAGTGGGTATCGACTCCACTCCTCTTGCTAATGGTTATTTTACACAGCATACCCCTGTTTTTGAACTCCTTGTTGGCTCCATGCATTTGGAGCAATGCTCTGTACTGTTGATGCAGGGATTATCGTACGATTTGGTTCTAGGCCTTCCCTGGTTTCAGTTGCATAATCCCACGTTTGACTGGAATACTGGGGAGCTAACCAAATGGGGTAATGAATGTTGTACGTCATGTTTTTCTGTTAATTCTATTTCTCCCCCTGAGGAGGCGAATACGCTACCCGAGTTTGTTCAGGACTTCGCTGATGTTTTCTCTAGGGAGGCCTCCGAAGTGTTACCTCCTCATAGAGAATACGATTGCGCTATCGAATTGGTACCAGGAGCTAAGCTTCCTAAGGGTAGGATATTTAATCTTTCTTGTCCCGAACGTGAAGCCATGAGAGAGTATATCCAGGAATCCCCGGCCAAGGGTTACATTCGTCCCTCTTCTTCTCCGGTAGGTGCTGGCTTCTTCTTCGTGGGGAAGAAGGATGGTGGTCTTAGGCCATGCATTGACTACCGTAGCCTGAATAAGGTCACGGTAAGAAACCACACGAAAAAGAATAACAAGCAAGGAGGAACAGGAAATGCAGGTATAAATAGACAGAGGGCGGGAGCTAGCTGAGTCTGGCCAGGCTGCGATAGGCTCTCCCACTCCTAAGCCTGCCAGCCTGAGTGGTGGAAGCTGGAGTCAGTCTCAGGGATGTAGATTCAGGTGCTGACTGATTAATTAAGGGAGTTAACCCCGAAGCTGTGCCTGGCAGATCCTTTACAGAAATTCTGTGTTAATAGCGAGTAGTCCCATGTTGAGGATTCTCATCCCTTCGCCACAGTGGAAAGTGGTTACAAAAAGCACCTTCCACTCTGAAGGACCTGTCCTGTTCTGCATTACACAGATAGGCAATTCATTTGAATAGGCATTGTGCAATGCTTAATTTCCCTGTCGTGGCGCTGCTGTTAAGTTAAACACTTATGGCCTGGTCTCCCTACAGATTACAGATGGTAGCTGGAGGCCCCAGTAGGGGAACAATTTGTGATCATCTTATTAGCAAAGGGACCCTTTTAACAAGTAGGGATTGTTCAACTTAAAAGAGTTGTCCACTACTAACCAACTGATGATCTGTGGGGGTCCGACACCCTGACCCCGCACCGTTAAGCCGCTCCGGCTGCCTCCGAGCACCGGATGTACATTCCTCAAGCAGTTGGCTCCAGCCACTGAAAACGGAAGAGCTGCCATACTGCAGCTCTGCTCCTATTTAAGTAAATAGGAGCAGAGCTGCAGTTCGGCAGCATGGCCGCTATGCTATGTACGGAGCCAACTGCTTCCAGCCCCGTGCATAGCATAATGGGCCATAACATCCAATGCCCAAAGATAGTCGGACCCGCACTTATGATATACTGATGACTTATCCAGTGAATAGGTCATCAGTTGACAACCCCTTTAATAAATGTTAAAACTGTAGACTCCCTGTAATTGGGTTTTTCTTTTACTCTCTCTATGAAGGAGCTAGAACATTCATTATTTATAAGGACAGCTCATTGATTTCATAGATCAGTCATTGGCCACTTGCACTGATGATACATCTGAGCGTCTAAGCAGCAATCAGATCATTACCGGGGATCTGCAAAATGGAAAGAAGCTGCCCAAAGGGAACAACACTTAAAGGAACCAATAACCCATTAAGCAAGAATCTGTTAACACAGATGATATTTACATAGCAAAGGAGGAGATGTGCAAATTGATCCTATTACACCAATATATAATAAGATTATAGATCTAGCCCCAACACTTATTAGAAAAGTCAACACCACATAACATTTAAATGTCGATCAGTATTCATTAGATGTTGTTGCAAGATTGAAAATTAATTTATAACTTCATTTTAATGAATACTATAGTTTTTATCCTACTAAAACCAAAAGTGTTAAAATATGTCATTGGAGTAAACCCCTCATAACTATATTATTGTCAAACTTTTAATGAAGCAATGTGTCTTTCTAATCTAAATTCAAATATACTCATCTTTCTATGTATTGCCTTACCTCTTCAATGTTAGAGAGTGTATTTTCAATTATCAAATTACCATATTTTGTATTATTGTAATCTAAAACACTATTCAAAAATCGGATGCTATTTATCAAGTTCCAAGCTTGTAGCATAAAAAGTAACATAATTAGCATGTTTATTGGATGGCACTAGATTTCTGCGGTCTTTGCCACTGATTCCCATCATTTGAGCACAGGAAAAGCTTTGTTGGTAAGGCTAAATAAAGCTGTTAGATGAGTTATTCCGAACAGATGAAGCTCATCTCTGGCTTTTACAGAGTCCTTATAGGGCTGCCGGAAATCTGGATCACACATTAGAGACCTCACACATTGATGGAGGACAAGGTGGTTTGGTGGCATTGAGCTGTACTTGATAATGCCATGTAATAAATGAATAATGGTTGACTCTAATGCTTTACTAGAAACTCCTCTGGGATGGGTAAAGGTAAGTATGAAGTTTCAGGTTAGACCCATCATTAAGGATATGGGTACTTACAGTGTTTTCTTCCTTTATGCTATTTCTGTCTCTTATTTGTCACAGATTCCATACTCTTGTCAGAAGAAATCCCAGTGTGAAACCAGAACCTCCATCAGAGGCCTTAAAGAGGCTCTGTCACCACATTATAAGTGCCCTAAATTTTACATAATGTGATCGGCGCTGTAATGTAGGTGACAGCAGTGTTTTTTTATTTAGAAAAAACTATCATTTTTGACTGAGTTATGACCTATATTAGCTTTATGCTAATGACTTTCTTAATGACCAACTGGGCGTGTTTTACTTTTTGACCAAGTGGGCGTTGTGGAGAGAAGTGTATGACGCTTACCAATCAGCATCATACACTTCACCCCATTCATTTACACAGCACATAGTGATCTTGCTAGATCACTATGTGCAGTCACTTACTCACATATTAACGTTACTGAAGTGTCCTGACAGTGAATAGACATCACTACCAGCCAGGACGTGATGTCTATTCAAAATCTTGATACTTCGGTAACGTTTGTGTGAAATTTACAGCACAGCAAGCGTAATCTCGCGAGATTACGCTGTAAACTGTCATTTAAAACGATATTACGCTTGCTGTGCTGTAAATTTCACACAAATGTTACCGAAATGTCAGGATTCTGAATAGAGTGATGTCTATTCACTGTTGGGACACTTCAGTAACTTTAATATGTGAGTAAGTGACTGCACATAGGGATCTAGCTAGATCACTATGTGCTGTGTAAATGAATGGGGAGAAGTGTATGACGCTGATTGGTCACTGATTGATCAGTGTCATACACTTCTCTCCACAACGCCCACTTGGTCAAAAAGTAAAACACGCCCAGTTGTCCATTAAGAAAGTCATTAGCATAAAGCTAAAATAGGTCATAACTCCGTCAAAAATGATTGTTTACTAAATTAAAAAAACACTGCTGTTACTTACATTACAGCGCCAATCACATCATGTACAATATAGGCCACTTATAATGTGGTGACAGAGCCTCTTTGAGGGGCATTCTCTAAATGAAGCTCCATGATAAAGCTACAGGTAACTGCCAAACTAAAGACAACAATAAGGCTGGGTTCACACAACCTATTTTCAGGCGTAATGAAGGCGTTTTATGCCTCGAATTACGCCTGAAAACACGGCTCCAATACGTCAGCAAACATCTGCCCATTCATTTCAATGGGTTTGCCGATGTACTGTGCCGACGACCTGTAATCTTACGCGTCGCTGTCAAAAGACAGCGCGTAAAATAACAGCCTCATCAAAGAAGTGCAGGACACTTCTTGGGAAGTAATTCAAGCCGTTTTTCATTGAATCCAATGAAGAACAGCTCCAAATTACCTCCGTAATGTACGCCCCGCAAAACGCGAGTACGAGCAATTACGTCTGAAATTCAGGAGCTGTTTTCTCCTGAAAACAGCTCTGTAATTTCAGAGGTAAATGCAGTTATCGTGTGCACATACCCTAACATAAGGAGTGTTAATAGAGTTGCGGACTAGCATCTGCCACAGGACAGCTTAACTTAACTTTATTAGAGCTTATTATTATTACTTCTGACTGTATTAGAGAAATATACAATTATTGACAGCAAGTAACAGAATTTATAGTTTGATGTTGGTTTAAAACATATTTTCAGGTGGAGTTCAGAATCTCATATAAACAACTTATGTAGTTGTAGAGAGATGAATGGAACTCGATCCAAATTTTCCAAAAGTTTCGGATTTGGCAAAATGTGACATTTTTGGGTTTTGCAGCACAACAAAAAAATAGCAGAGTTGGCCGACATGGCTAATGCTGGCTTTTAAAGGGGTTGGTCGCTTTATATATAATGTATTTTAAACAGTGGATAAAGGGGATATATGGTGCTTACTAATATACTGTGTTTAGAAGTTCTGCCCTGTTTTATTTCATCTTGATTAATTAAAACGGACAGGACTTCTAAACCCAGTATATTAGTACACACAATATTTCCTCTTAATCTGTTTAAAAAACATTATATATAAAGGAGTTGGATTGAATCAGAGAGTCAGACTCGAGTTTTCAGGGCAATCAGGACACTTGCGATTTGCAGCAAATTTATTTGGACCAAATTGAATCGACCAGTCAATTTCATCAAATCGGACCCGCTATGAATTTTACTTGAAGGGTCACTCTAGGCAAAACATATACAACTTCTTGTGTCTAGTGTAGAGCCTAGCACAGTTTTGCCTGGAGTGTTTCATAAAAGAAATAATGAATTAGGTTTATGAACTTTGCAAGTATACAAAATATTTAAATAATATAAACAATTCTATTATGTAATGTATTGAAATATACCTAATCATAAAAATTCAGCGTTCCTTTATTAATAGACTGATTGTAATATAATATGTAAAGAGAGTGAAATCTAGTGACATTAAATACAGGATTTATGTGTGACTTTGGTGAAGCTTTATACAAGTATTCAAGACTCTTCTTTTTTTTCAACCCATAAAGATGGTGAATTTTTTTTTATTGCATGTATACATTCACCTTTAAGTCGGCGAAAGAGAGGAGGTTTATGGAAAAAATAGGGAGGTTTTCTTTAAAGGCTATGTACACCTTTGATATATATATATATATATATATATATATATATATATATATATATATATACATATATATATATATATATATATATATATATATATATATATATATATATATATATACATATATATATATATAAATGTGTATCAGTGTGATTGGTGCAACTTTGCAATTACTTTTTATTTAAAATAATTTTCACTTTTTGAGATACAGCTGCTTTGTATTCTGTATACAAAGCAGCTGTATCTTGTGCTGAAACCTGTATCCGTCAGGTCAGCGTGTCCGGTGTGTCTCTGACACGCAGGATCCAGCTGTTATCGATCACATGTAGGATCATCGTGTAAATACATTGAAAATTATGGCTTTCATATATCTTTTTGGCATTAACTTTTACATTGTCACATATTGAAAAATGTAATGCCATATATATGAAGTCCCTACGCCACTTTTATCCACACACAATAGTGTCAGAAAAAGTAGACTGGGCTTTAAAGTATTACCAAGCCCAACTCATATAACGTAGATTTCAAACACTTTTCTAACTAGAAACAATGCCAGTTCCGACTTGAGGTCGTTGTAAGATTTATCAATAAGACATGTACTGCTCAGTTCGTCCAATATGTTCGCCCATCGGAGAACTATGCCGCATGACTAAAAATCAGACCTGTCAATATTTCCAAAGCCCCAGCCACATTCAGATCTTTACATTGTAAATATTACAAGAATAAGTTAGTATTTTATTACTTATCATGCATGGTTCTCTTTTTTTTTTTTATCATACTATCCCATTATACTACATTTTTATATATTTTAGAGTCCTGGACATCCCCATCACAAAGAAATAAATGTGTAAATGATTCAGCGGAAAGGCAGTAGGAAATATATAATTTTGCATACAGAATCTGGACCCTGCACCCTTTTTCTCCCTGAAGTGTAAAGCCTGAATGAGTTTATGAAAATGATGGTGCAGAAGGCGACATTTGCATATTCCTTCTACACTTTAAAATTAACTTCTGACATTCTATTTCAGACAATTTGTGAAGTTCAGTACGGCATGGCATTCTGCACCGCAGGAAGGAAGAGGTGATACATTTCAGAAATTTGACTCCACTCATTATAATCACAAACATTGCTGCAAGCTGTGAATTTAAAACTAACAACCTCTAAAGTCTCTATTTTCAGGTTTCATTACAGATTATACGACAAGTTAATACATTCACTTTGAATGCACTCACATCTGTTTAGGACATGGGGCAAGTTAAAATCTGAAGGATTAGGCTTTGCATAGATCATTGCAGCAGAGATTCTTACAAGGCTTGCACCTTTTATCCTCCTGCAATCTTTTATTTTGGGTAGAGCTGTAAGAGATTTAAGCCTGACACAGCCTTGTATAGGAAGCTAATCTGCTAAACACACAATGAAGAGAAAGACATGAAGCCTAGGTCTTGTTAACCCTGGACCTATGTGATTAAATACAAATAATTAAGACGAACAGATTCAAGTCTTGGGGCTTTTCATCCATATGGAATAACAGTTGGCGAAACTGACTACAAATTGTGTAATACTTATAAATAATGCATTAATGCATATTTGTAAATGGGTAATTGAGTAATGAAATGGAAATAATTCTAGAAAGGAAAAAAAAATATGTTTTGGGAGCCAGATTTCTCTTGGGTGGCACCCATAAAATATGTCAATCTTTCTGTTCTCAATAATGACTAATTTGAAAGTGAGAGTCAATTTACAAATTAACACGGTTTAAAGGGAAACCTTCGAAGATGCAAGCAGCTTTACAGAAAAAACCTACTTGGAATGACTGAGAAATTATACAAAGCAGAACATACAGAAACTGTATATGAATAGGTTATACATCAGTAGGTAATCATATGCAAAAAGAGCAGTGGAATGGGGAACTTAAATGGATGATCCACGTTTAATCAAGTCCTTATAATCAACGCCTTCACTATTAGGGTGAGTTCACACTGAGTTTTTTGATGCGGAAAACGCGTTGGAAAACGCGCCAAAAAACGTCCGAAAATGCCTCCCATTGATTTCAATGAGAGGCAAAGGCGTTTTTTCCCGCGAGCGGAAAAACCGTCTCGCGGGAAAAAGAAGGGACATGCCCTATCTTCGGACGTTTACGCCTCTGACCTCCCATTGACATCAATGGTAGGCAGAGAAAGCGTATTTCGCTGCGTTTTAAGCCCGCGTCGCTCAATGGCCGCGGGCAAAAAATGCTGTGAAAATCGGCGTGAAGGCAGAGGAAAATCTGCCTCAAAATTCCAAACTGAATTTTGAGGCAGATTTTCCTCCTGCAAAAAACTCTGTGAACTCACCCTTAATAAGCGCCAAGCACCATAAATTGACGGCACAGGGATAGCATGGACTCAGGAGCTGAATCCGCATTATCTGCAGAAGGCGTCAGCTGTATATTACAGCTAACTCTGCCTAATAAAGGACCCCAGGTTTGCCAATTTTGTAGTCCCATTAGGCCAGACAGGATGCCTGTCAGTTTTAGGCCCTCTGCACACATAGCAGATTTTCCATCTAGATTTGAGGGTGGAAAATCCGCAGCGGAAGACTATTGCAGGCAAGTGGATGATATTTAAAAAAAAATCTTTATCCCGCAATGTGAACCGCTTTAAAACTAAACCCAAAATACTATTGCAAAATAGCTTTTTTTTTCTCTCTTCCCCGCCATAAAAATAATAATAAAAGTTTTTCAATACATTTTACGTACTCCAAAATGGTGCAATTAAAAAATAAAAGCCCTGCAAAAAAGACAAACCCTCATATGGCTATGTTGATGAGAAAAACGTAAAAGTTATCCCTCAGAACACAATAATGAAAATTGCTTTGTCCTCAAGGCCCAAAACAGAACTTTAATATTGCAATAGGTATCTGACATACAAACTTTTAGATGATAGGCTGGCCTATCCGGTATAGTGTAATTTCACTGTGTACCATTGGACTGCTATTGTCAGAATTGTTCCGTGGTTGCTCGGATCCTACAATACAGGACTATCAGGAGGACATCGTTTCGTTTCATTGTGGCCGCCCTGATAATTCAAGCTGATTACAGGCAATGTTATGACTGTCCGTTCTGTAAACCCCATTCGCAGAATGTACTGTAGGCTGTGAACCCCAGTCCAGTCTAGTTTGCTGACATATTCTCACTAAAACTGTATGACTTCTGTAAATCCTAAAAGTTATTGTCGGATCACACACACACCGTCACATGGAGTCATTCCAATCATGGCATTATATAAGGGAATCGTTATTTGGAATTATCTGCCACAAAGGTTATGAATTAACCTATATTTTAACCACTTCGTGTCCACAATATTTACTGCATGTTCGCATCCCAACAATGCATGCCAGTATAAAACAAAGGTTAGGCAAACTACACTAGAGTAGTGCAAGGTCACGTGTCAAACGTCACACACATTTTTCTTTCTACGTTTTAAATCACATGTAAAAAAACCCGCAATGTGTTTCGATTTTTAAATGCGTTTTTTTGGTGGCGTTTATTTTGTGTCTTTTTGTATATGTGCTTTTCCATGTTTCTCTGAAGTCCTATAGAGAAGCCTATGGAGAAAAATTCCAGAAAAAAAGCTACACCTAGAGCATGCTGCGTTTTAATAAACAGGACACTGACCCCGAAAAAACAAAATGCTATGTATGTAGGCTTTCTCATATCTTACTCACTGGCGTAGCTATAGGGGTCGCAGCGGTCGCAATTGCGACCGGGCCCCGAAGCAAGGGGGGCCCACGGCCCCCCGCACCACATCAATAAAAAGTTACTATAGTAACTCGGGCCGCGGGCCCCTGTTACTATAGTAACATACTTTACTTACCTTCCTTTGTTCCGGATCGCAGCGGAGGTCCTGACGTCAAGCGCTGTGCGCAGCGCATGACGTCACAGCGCTATGCGCCGCGCACAGCATCGAGACGACAGAACTCCCGCCGCGGCCGAAGAGGAAGGTAAGGTTAGCCCTGACTGGCGGGGTCCGACTCCCGGGACCCGCCAATCAGCTGTTTTGAAGGGGCCGCAGCAGTCCTACGAGAGCTGCTCCCCTTCATTCCTGTCACTTCATTCCGGTCACACTGTGAATCCGTGTCGGCGATTCACAGTGTGAGCGAGTAGTGAAATGAAAGGGAAGCAGCTCTCGTACGAGTACTGCGGCCCCTTCAAAACAGCTGATTTGCGGGTCCCGAGAGACACATCAGCTATTGATGGCCTATCCTGAGGATAGGCCATCAATGTTTAGGGACTGTACAACCCCTAAGCCTACGATGTAACAGGCTTAGGGGGCCCATGAGACAGGATCACAGATTGTGTGATCCTGTCTGCTGGGCCCTGTATCTAAGCCAATCACATGGTAGGCTTAGATACATGGCCCATGCGTGATCCTGTCTCCTGGGCCCTGTATCTAAGCCAATCACATGGTAGGCTTAGATACATGGCCCATGTGTGATCCTGTCTGATGGGCCCTGTATATAAGCCTACCACACTGTAGGTTTAGATACAGGGCCCCAGCACACAGTAATCTTATACTGTATAAGATTACTGTCTGCTGGACCCTGTATCTAAGCCTACATTGTGGTAGGCTTAGATACAGGGTCCCACAGACAGTATCACACATGGGCCCTGTATCTAAGCCGAACACAGGTGTTACTAATCATTTTTTGTGTGTTTTCTACAGGTTCGGTCGTTGGACTACGTCGGATTCCAGGACTACTTCGATGACAGCTTTTTTATTTATGATCAATAAAATGGTTAATGAGGGTTGTGTGTTTTTTTTTTTATTTCAATAAAATATTTTTTCTATGTCTTTGTGTTTTTTTTTTAACTATATTACTACCGCCTTAGTAATGGCCGCCGGCTGATTGACAGTATCCATTGCTAAGGCGGGGCTTAGTGTTAGCCGATGCAGAGGCGAACACTAACCCCCTTTATTACCCCGGTACCCACCGCCACCAGGGGTGCTGGGAAGAGCCGGGTACGATCCAGTACCTGACCATCTGCAGCGATCGTCGGCCACTGGGGTGGCCGCAGGCTGGTGTTAGGAGGGGAAAGGCCAAAAACAGTGGCCCTTCCCACCCTGGTAATGCTAGGCTGCTGCTGCTTTATTGTATCTGGCTGGTTATGAAAAATGGGGGCGACCCCACGTCATTTAAAAAAAAATAATTGGAAAGAACGATGTGGGGTCCCCCCCAATTTTCATAACCAGCCAGATACAACACAGCAGCAGTAGGCAGCATTACAAGGGTGGGAAGGGCCACTGTTTTTGGCCTTCCCCAGCCTAATACTACCAGCCTGCGGCCACCCCGGTGCCTGCCCGTCACTACACATGGTCGGGTACTGGTTCGTACCCGGCTCTTCCCAGTACTCCTGGTGGCGGTGGGTACCGGGGTAATAATGGGGGTTAGTGTAGCCTCTACACCGGCTAACATTAAGCCTCGCCTTAGTAATGGAGGTTGTCAATCAGCCAGCGGCCATTACTAAGGCGGTGATAATAAAGTTTAAAAAGATACAAGCACATAGAAAAAATATTTTATTGAAATAAAAAAACACAACCCTCATTAACCATTTTATTGAGAATTAAAAAAACGCCGTCATTGAAGTCCTCGAATCCGAAGTCCAACAATCGAACCTGTAAAAAAACACAAACACCCAAAAATAATCAGTAACACATAAATAAGCAAAATTATTATTCTTACCTTTCCTGGGTCAAGCGCTGGAGCCGCAATGTCAGCGAGCTGGGCCCTGTATCTAATCCAATCATGTGTGATACTGTCTGCTGAGCTGTGTATCTAATCCAATCATGTGTGATACTGTCTGCTGGGCCCTGTATCTAATCGTATCTTGTGTGATACTGTCTGCTGAGCCACTGTATCTAATCCGATCATGTGTGATACTGTCTGCTGAGCCACTGTATCTAATCCTATCATGTGTGATACTGCCTTCTGAGCCACTGTATCTAATCCTATCATGTGTGGTACTGTCTGCTGAGCCACTGTATCTAATCCTATCATGTGTGGTACTGTCTGCTGAGCCACTGTATCTAATCCTATCATGTGTGATACTGTCTGCTGAGCTGTGTATCTAATCCTATCATGTGTGATACTGCCTTCTGAGCCACTGTATCTAATCCTATCATGTGTGGTACTGCCTTCTGAGCCACTGTATCTAATCCTATCATGTGTGATACTGCCTGATGGGCCACTGTATCTAATCATATCATGTGTGATACTGTCTGCTGAGCTGTGTATCTAATCCTATCATGTGTGATACTGCCTTCTGAGCCACTGTATCTAATCCTATCATGTGTGATACTGTCTGCTGAGCCACTGTATCTAATCCTATCCATAGTTTATAGGGTCGTAGTGCTATAGATATGCTATGCTGTCTCATATACACACTTTTTTTTGTGCGGACACATATGTATTGGGGCTATTTTCCCTGACATTTTAAGCCCTGAGGGTATGTTCACACGGCAGCGTCTGTTACGGCTGAAATTACGGTGCTGTTTTCAGGAGAAAACAGCACCGTAATTTCAGCCATAATGGCATGTGCAGGCGTCTTTCGCTGTGTCCATTACGGACGTAATTGGAGCTGTTTTTCTATGGAGTCCATGGAAAACGGCTCCATTTACGTCTGAAGAAGTGACAGGCACTTCCTTGACGCGGGCGTCTTTTTTACGCGCCGCCTTTTGACAGCGGCGCATAAAAAAAAATGACCGTCGGCACAGAACATCGTAAGACCCATTCAAATGAATGGGCAGATGTTTGCCAACGCTTTTGAGCCACATTTTCGGACGTAATTCAATGCTAAAACGCCCGAATTACGTCCGTAAATAGGGTGTGTGAACCCAGCCTTAGTGACTCCCCGGCTGCTAGTGCTACATTGTTGGGTCACTTAGGAGACCCAGCGATGCAGCTGAAAGCTGCGGACCGTCGGCCATGAGAAGTTTGCGGGGGGGGCCCAGTAAGAATTTTTGCATCGGGGCCCATGAGCCTTTAGCTACGCCCCTGATCTTACTATAGACTTTAAAAATAACTTCAGCCGCTTGTGACCAAAAGAAAAGACGACAAAAGAAAAAGCTGCAAAAATGCCACCGAAAACGCATAATAGGGCTGTGTGTGAAAGCAGCCTAATAAAGATTTACATGTTAGGTTCCTTTATTTCCAGATGTGATTTAGCGCATATATCTATGCATCATACACAGTGGCAATAGTGAAAAAGGGAAAATAAGGACACTTTTGTATTTTCTTATTTTGCTTTTTAACATTTGTGGAAAAATTATAATTTCTGTGCATGATATATACAGTGGATAATGTTTAATGTACACAGGCTGTATACTTAACCCCTTAGTGACCAGCCTATTTTAGGCCCTAATGACCAAGCTATTTTTTTTGTTTTTCTATAGTCACATTCAAAGAGCGATAACTTTTTATTCTTCCGTCGACATAGCTGTATGAGGACTTGTTTTTTGCGGGATTAGTTGTGCTTTTTAATGGCATCATTTTGGGGTAGGTATAACTTTTCGATTAACTTTTTTTTGGGGGGGAATAGAAAAAAAAACCTGAAAATTCCGCCATATGCGAACACCAGGCCAAGTCACACAGCCGGAGTATGAACAATAGACCCCAAATGGGGCTATTTACACGACCAATTTTTGGACAGGCCGATAAACCGGGCCGTCAAAAAATGGAGGATACCCTCCCGGCCGCACGGCTCCCATAGAAGTCTATGGGCCGTGTAAAGCACGGCTGTGATCCGAGTGACTGCCGTGCTTTCTACCACTCGTTTGCTCTCCTCTCCTTCTCACAGTGCGAAGTGCATGTGAGGAGGAGGGTATCTTTTTGCTCCCTGTAGGAGCGGAAATCCCCAATCCCCGGCCACAGCGTTGCCGAAGCTGTGGTCAGGAATTCCGCTCCAGGAGAAGTCCCTAACTTCACTGTCTATATACGGACAGTCCCATCAAGGACTTCTGCTGGCGAGGTCCCCTACTCCTAGAACGGAATCCCCGGCGCAGTGGCCAGTGTTTCCGCTCCAGGAGAAGTACCCGACTTCACTGTCTATATATGGACACAGTGACGTCAGGGACTTCTGAAGCAGAATCCCCGGTGCTGTGGTCAGTGTTTCCAATCCTGGAGAAGTCCCTGACGTCACTGTGTCCATATATGGACATTGAGGTCAGACTTCTCGTAGAACGGTCCCCTACAGTGGCGCTATCTACAGGAAGGTAGGGTGGTGCCATCTATCGGGGGTGCTATGTAAAAGGGGGCTGTGTAGCACTACCTACAGGGGGCTGTTTGGCATTGCCTACATGGGGCTGTGTGGCATTACCTGCAGGGGGCTGTGTGGCATTACCTACAGGGGGCTGTGTGGCACTACTTTCAGGGGGCTGTGGGGCACTACCTACAGGGAGTCTGTGTGGCACTACCTACAAAGGGGACTGTGTGGCACTACCTACAAGGGGGGCTGTGTGGCACTTCCTACAGGGGGGCTGTGTTGCACTACCTATAAGGGGGGCTGTGTGGCACTACCTACATGGGGGCCACAGCAGTATCTACAGAGGAAGTGTGTGGCATTATCTACAGAGGGAAGAGTGTGGCAAAAAATGTACAAATGAAATTTATCCGTTTTTAAAAAGGACAGGGAAAAATACGGATGCAAAACGGGTCAAAATAGGCCGTTAAAAACATAAACACGGCCCGGAACCGATCAGATGCAAAACGGCCGAGAATGGACGTTTTTATCGGCCGACAGTCGGACCCTGTCGTGTGAATAGAGCCTTACTTTACAGATGTTTTTTGCCTATTTTGTCCTTGCTGTAAGGAATAATAAGTGGTGCAATAAGTGGTGCAATAAGTGGTGCAATAATAAGTGGTGCAAATGTATGCTGAAAATACCTGTAAAGGTGGCTTTAGGTTTGATCCTTTTTCTAACAATCCGATACTTATTTCTAACAAACATTTCATCAATGCTTACATACAAAGAATTTCCGAACATACCACAGTTATTTGGAATCTGTATTCAAAAAGTATTTGTGAACCATTTTTATAACACAGATAATTGCTATAAATATTAGTGCTACAGCCACCTGCATGGTTTATGAGAGAACCATGGGACCACCTGCAGTTTGAAGTGAACACGTTTACAGGTACCGATGGGGGTGCAAACAGCCCCAAGTGGGTTTTATTATTCTGAAGGACCAAAATGTTTCTCCAGAAATACATATTTGACATGGAGACCTATTTAAAAGACTAACATAATAAATTATTGTATATTAGTGTTTAGATCAGTTTTAGTTTATAGTCAGGATGTGTAGAAGAATAAGTTATTGAGGCTCACAACACATGTCTGTATCGCACTACAGAAGTAAAAAGCTAGAAACTATTCTATTAGGTGAAGGGAAACAAGTGACAATTTATGTTTCGTTATATTAACTTTAGGTTTTCAACAGTGACTACCCCAAATACTTGTCTACATAGTTATGTCTATTTCAGCATATACATTTGATGTTCTGTCTTCTCAGGCTTATGGCCAAGCAGGAATACGGTCTGGTTATAAATGGACTGGCAGGCTTAATAACTAGTTACAATATTTTGCCTAATAACTTCAGGAGAACAACAAAACGTGTCTTTGGTGTGAAGATTATACTAAGCCATCAAAAGCATGAAAGCTTCAGTGCTGTTTTTCTTTAGCTGACTTTAAGCTCAACTATATTTTAGAAAACTTTTTTATACTGTGCAGTTGTACAAAGAAAGATGGGTGTATGTTGACATTCTTGCCTCCGGTAATAAAACACTTTGACCTGCCACTGACTCCTCATGGAGAACTTGGCTTGTTAACTGCTTTGACAAGTAGGCTTCAAATTCACAAAACTAGCAAAATACAATGTTTATGTCACAGCTACTTAACACTATTCTCAAATAATATATGAGCATAGATAATATATCGGTGAAATCTTTGTGGGAAAATAACTGAATTATCAATTGTTTTAATTTGAGATTTTTTCAAATTTTATTTATAAATGAGTTCTAAAAAATCAATTTCATGTAGAAACTCACTACCCAAAGCACTGCTATGAAAGCCAGTACTCAGTGGCATAAATAAAGGACAAGGGACCCATGGTAAAGAACAAAATGGGCCCCTCACTATGATGCCATTTTTTATCATCTAGAACAGAAGGACCTTGTGTTTGTTCCCCCTACACCCCCTTTTAATGACACTTGGATCAATTACCCAGACTCTTTATTTTCTCAAAATACAGTCCCTCTGAAGAGGGGAGTCCTGCACAGGTTCTCACAACTTAATAGCAAAGGGGAAGGGACCAACCAGAGCTGGTCTCCTTCTCTCCAAGGGACCCATAGTAGCTGCATGGTCAGCCTCTTTGGTATGTCCACCCCTGCCAGTGTTCATTTCTGACTATAAAGGGGTCAACTATAATCACACTGTTAAACACACTAGATGTATAAAACACAATATCAGAGGCTTAGGGAATGATTACCCTTACAATTTATTTTTTTTGCAATATGTTTTCTGTGGAAAAAAGATAATAATTGATTTGTCAAGAAATCCTATTCAATGTTATGGGACTCAAATTGATGCCAAAGTTCAGCAGTTTCGTCATGATCAGTTTTGTTACAGGATCCGTCATGATCAATGTTTTGTTTTTTTACCATTGAGGTCAACTGGTGACGTTTTGAAAAAACTGATGGACCAATGATCGGACAAAGGAGCGCACCCTACGAACGCTCATTCCCGATCATTGCCCTGTGTAAACAGGGCAACCATTGGCCGATAAACAAGGAAATGCTCGTTCATCAGCTGATCCGCTCATTTACGTGGCCAATAAAATGCTCGATAGTCGGCAGCATATCTCCCTGTGTAAACGTGATGGAAATGTATGGGGACAAACGATTGTAGTAAGGATTGCTCATCCCCATACGTAACCGATCATTGCTTCTTATGAAAGGAGCAAGCGAGCGCTGATTAATGAGCTGTCTCATTGCTCAACGCTTGTTTTCATTGTCTCATATCGGGACCTGTAAATGGACCCTTAGATCAGTTACATAAAAAAACAAAACAGTGCGGCCTATTTATAGACAATGCCAAAGTGTCATCCCATGTCTGTTACGGTTACAGAGATCTAGAAATATTTTGTTATATTTAAATGAGTGCAACATATAATGTAACTTTGTAATTTACAGTATGTCCCAATGACATAACAGAATGCAGGCAGGTCTGTACTGTTTATATTCACATACAGGTCCTTACGAGACAATCCATGGGTGTACTAAATGTATAGACTTCAAAGCATGTCCACAGCCTGCACGGTATGGATGTATATAAACACAACATCTCAATATAGCCACTGTCCTTGAGTTTTCTTATATAGGAAATAATTGAAACATAGTGTAAAAGACATAAAAAACATCATGTCTTAAGTTCACCATATGTAAATTGAATAATCAGTTAATAGTATAAACATATATATTTAAAAAAAAACACCTTCGCAGATCACTTGGTATCAACCTGATCTCGTTGTTCAGACCACCCTGGGCAAAGATATCAATAACAGCAAATCTATAGATAGTCCTGCATCTATATACCTTGGGCAAGGTAGTAAGACTTGTTAGCACCCTGGGCAAATGCCCCAACATACACCATTAACTATGCCCCTGCATTTATCAAAACTGTCTGACCAAAAATCTGGCCTTGTTACCCATAGCAACCAATCACAATGCAGCTTTTCATTCTTAAACTGCACTGGCAAAGATCAAAGCTGAACTGTGATTTGTTGCTATTGGAAACAAGACCAGATTTTTTGTTATACAATTTTGACAAATGTGGCTGAATGAATAGTCACGTAAATATAAAATGAATGCAGCCAACAAGTTGTCTTAAAAATTGCTATATATACACACCCATAAAAGCTATGGCATATGTTTTTAATCATACAGTGAAGGAAATAAGTATTTGATTCCTTGCTGATTTTGTAAGTTTGCCCCCTGTCAAAGACATGAACAGTCTAGAATTTTTAGGCTAGGTTAATTTTACCAGTGAGAGATAGATTATATTTAAAAAAAAAAACAGAAAATCACATAGTCAAAATTATATATATTTATTTGCATTGTGCACAGAGAAATAAGTATTTGATCCCTTTGGCAAACAAGACTTAATACTTGGTGGCAAAACCCTTGCTGGCAAGCACAGCAGTCAGACGTTTTTTGTAGTTGATGATGAGGTTTGCACACATGTTACATGGTATTTTGGCCCACACCTCTTTGCAGATCATCTGTAAATCATTAAGATTTCGAGGCTGTTGCTTGGCAACTCGGATCTTCAGCTCCCTCCATAAGTTTTCGATGGGATTTAGGTCTGGAGACTGGCTAGGCCACTCCATGACCTTAATGTGCTTCTTTTTGAGCCACTCCTTTGTTGCCTTGGGTCATTGTCATGCCATTTTTAATGTCCTGGTGGAGGGAAGGAGGTTGTCACTCAGGATTTGATGGTACATGGCTCCATCCATTCTCCCATTGATGCGGTGAAGTAGTCCTGTGCCCTTAGCAGAGAATCACCCCCAAAACATAATATTTCCACCTCCATGCTTGACAGTGGGGACGGTGTTCTTTGGGTCATAGGCAGCATTTCTCTTCCTCCAAGCACGGCGAGTTGAGTTAATGCCAAAGAGCTCAATTTTAGTCTCATCTGACCACAGCACCTTCTCCCAATCACTCTCAGAATCATCCAAATGTTAATTTGCAAACTTCAGACGGGCCTGTACATGTGCCTTCTTGAGCAGGGGGACCTTGCGGGCACTGCAGGATTTTAATCCATTACGACGTAATGTGTTACCAATGGTTTTCTTGGTGACTGTGGTCCCAGCTGCCTTGAGATCATTAACAAGTTCCCCCGTGTAGTTTTCGGCTGAGCTCTCACCTTCCTCAGGATCAAGGATACCCCACGAGGTGAGATTTTGCATGGAGCCCCAGATCGATGTCGATTGGCAGTCATTTTGTATGTCTTCCATTTTCTTACTATTGCACCAGCAGTTGTCTCCTTCTCACCCAGCGTCTTACTTATGGTTTTGTAGCCCATTCCAGCCTTGTGCAGGTCTATGATCTTGTCCCTGACATCCTTAGAAAGCTCTTTGGTCTTGCCCATGTTGTAGAGGTTAGAGTCAGACTAATTAATTGAGTCTGTGGACAGTCTTTTATACAGGTGACCATTTAAGACAGCTGTCTTTAATGCAGGCACCAAGTTGATTTGGAGCGTGTAACTGGTCTGGAGGAGGCTGAACTCTTAATGGTTGGTAGGGGATCAAATACTTATTTCTCTGTGCACAATGCAAATAAATATATATAATTTTGACTATGTGATTTTCTTTTTTTTTTTATATATAATCTATCTCTCACTGGTAAAATTAACCTAGCCTAAAAATTCTAGACTGTTCATGTCTTTGACAGTGGGCAAACTTACAAAATCAGCAAGGGATCAAATACTTATTTCCTTCACTGTAGGTAGTAAGTAACAATCATACCGCCATGTTCACTTTCACTACAACATGACTTATACAGCACCTAATGATGATACTATCCTCAAAACATTGTAAAAATATGATTAGCTCTGTGGGGCTTTAAGTGTCAAAATTTTTTTATTCACTGACAGCAAATTTTAAACATATTAGAACACTACTTGTGATTCTACAGTAATACAAAGATAATTTTACTAAGACTGGTAAACCAAGACTACAAAGACTGGAAACCCCTCTTAATTTAGTGAGTTTATCAATATACAAAAATCACAAAACAGTTTAAATGACACATTTAGCATTGCCAGGTCTCTTCAAATACCGATAAGTGGGCATGTGCATGTGTATGTGTATGACCGTTCAAAAGTTTGGGGTCACCCATACAATTTTGTGTTTTCCATGAAAACTCACACTTATATTTATCAAATGAGTTGCAAAATGACTAGAAAATATAGTCAAGACATTGACAAGGTTAGAAATAATGATTTTTATTTGAAATAATAATTTTCTCCTTCAGACTTTGCTTTCGTCAAAGAATGCTCCATTTGCAGCAATTACAGCATTGCAGACCTTTGGCATTCTAGCTGTTAATTTGCTGAGGTAATCGGGAGAAATTTCACCCCATGCTTCCAGAAGCCCCTCCCACAAGTTGGATTGGCTTGATGGGCACTTCTTGCGTACCATACGGTCAAGCTGCTCCCACAGCTCTATGGGGTTGAGATCTGGCCACTCCATTACAGATAGAATACCAGCTGCCTGCTTCTTCCCTAAATAGTTCTTGCATAATTTGGAGGTGTGCTTTGGGTTATTGTCCTGTTGTAGGATGAAATTGGCTCCAATCAAGTGCTGTCCACAGGGTATGGCATGGCGTTGCAAAATGGAGTGATAGCCTTCCTTATTCAAAATCCCTTTTACCTTGTACAAATCTACCACTTTACCAGCACCAAAGCAACCCCAGACCAACACATTACCTCCACCATGCTTGACAGATGGCGTCAGGCACTCTTCCAGCATCTTTTCAGTTGTTTTCACAAATGTTCTTCTGTGTGATCCAAACACCTCAAACTTTGATTCGTCTGTCCATAACACTTTTTTCCAATCTTCCTCTGTCCAATGTCTGTGTGCTTTTGCCCATATTAATCTTTTCCTTTTATTAGCCAGTCTCAGATATGGCTTTTTCTTTGCCATTCTGCCCTGAAGGCCAGCATCCCGGAGTCGCCTCTTCACTGTAGACGTTGACAGTGGCATTTTGCGGGTACTATTTAATGAAGCTGCCAGTTGAGGACCTGTGAGGCGTCTATTTCTCAAACTAGAGACTCTAATGTACTTGTCTTGTTGCTCAGTTGTGCAGCGGGGGCCTCCCACTTCTCTTTCTACTCTGGTTAGAGCCTGTTTGTGCTGTCCTCTGAAGGGAGTAGTACACACCATTGTAGGAAATCTTCAGTTTCTTGGCAATTTCTCGCATGGAATAGCCTTCATTTCTAAGAACAAGAATAGACTGTCGAGTTTCACATGAAAGCTCTCTTTTTCTAGCCATTTTGAGAGTTTAATTGAACCCACAAATGTAATGCTCCAGATTCTCAACTAGCTCAAAGGAAGGTCAGTTTTATAGCGCCTCTAAACAGCAAAACTGTTTACAGCGGTGCTAACATAATTGCACAAGGGTTTTCATGTGTTTTCTAATCATCCATTAGCCTTCTAACACAGTTATCAAACACAATGTACCATTAGAACACTGGAGTGATTGTTGCTGGAAATAGGCCTCTATACACCTATGTAGATATTGCATTAAAAACCAGACATTTGCTGCTAGAATAGTCATTTAGCACATTAACAATGTATAGAGTGTATTTTTGATTAATTGAATGTTATCTTCATTGAAAAAAACTGTGCTTTTCTTTCAAAAATAAGGAAATTTCTAAGTGACCCTAAACTTTTGAACGGTACTATATATGTATGTATGTATATATATATATATATATATATATATATATATATATATATATATATATATATATATACACAGTATATATATATATATATATATATATATATATATAAAAATAATAAATGTAATGTATATAACATGATTTGTTGTTTATTTTCTTCGAAGGCGACTCGAGGAGATGAAATCAAGAAACATCTATCTATGTATTTTATGAATATTTTCTTCATTATTTGGGGGAAGAGGTCCTCCTGAGAAAGGAATTTGCAAGCTTTTCTAGACAGCAGGCTTTATGACTGCTTAGATGGAATTTGTCAAAGAAAAATAAATCTACTGATTTGAGAACAGACAAGAACTGGCACATGGTTGATTTACAGGACCTGATTATCATATATCTGCCAATTTTATTCAAAGAAATATGTGAGTTTAAGCATTATGAACTATAATAAATTGTACAGGGTGCATCAGTACAATGGAAGGTTTAAAGAGTCTCTCTATATTCTTCCCTCTAGCAATAGTTATTTTTCATTTATATCAATTAGACAAACAACAATAGAATAAAGACGCAGAAATCACATAATTTATTCATATGAAAATTAAAGTCATTCTACAATTTTGAAAGCTTTTTTTTTATTAAATAAATGTTTTTGGTGATTTCATTATTTTTTTTAAATTGTTCATCAGCTTAGATGTGATCGATATTATGGTGGTCCTGTGTTTTAGACACACACAGGATCCGCTCTTAGCGAACAATACAGCTTCTACATATAGAGGAAAAACTGAAAAACTAAGCAAAATTTATTAACAAAAGTAAGTTTAACATTTTAAAAATGTGAAAAAAAATAAAGCCTTGCAAAACTGTACGTAACCTTTAAAGGGGTTTACTTGGACATAAATATTGATGATCTATCCTTAGGATAGACCATCAGACTCATCGCCGATCAGCACAGTTAGGGCATGTTCAGACGTGGCGGAATTGCTGTTGAATTCCTCTGCGGACAGTCCGCAGTGGAAATCCGCAGCAGCTGTTTTTTTCCATTGGTTTCCATACTTTTTAGGTAACTTAGTGCAAACGTTGCAGAAAAAAAATTGCGGAAAATATGCATGGCTGTCAGTGGAGAAGCATAGGATTTTCACTGCGGATTTCAGCCTTTGTAATGCAAAGGCTGAAATCTGCTTCAAATCCGCTGTGATATCCGAAACATCTGAATTACCTGTCAAATATGCAAATGTTGCTGCAGATTCGTTGTGTAAATTACCCTAAATTTTCAGCAACATTTGCAGCGGAAAATTTCCGCCACGTGTAAATGTGCCCTTAAATAGCTGCAGTGGTCTGAATTAGCCACATGCACTTGAATATGACCGAACTGCAGTATTGGTCACAGTCACTCGTACGGATATCCTTATTAGGTAGCTAATAATCGTGGGGAGAAAGGAGGATTTCGGTGCCCATACACATTAGATGTGGGACCGGCCGACCATTTTATGTATATGGGGGTGGCCTGACTGTCCTTCAATGGCAGGTGTCAGGGGGGAAGAAGGGTCGACATGTTGGCTTTCAACATGTTCGACTCTGTTTTTAGAGAAAATAAGCCACAGGTGTCTTGTAGCAGCTTTCTCCCATTCCCTCATTGACAACACATTGACTCCCAGCCAAGCGTGCATGTGTATGGGGGGTTGAGAGGAATAGCTGTCGGCTGAAATAAAATTGGGCCAACAGCTATTTAATGTGTATAGCCAGCTTTGCTGACAAATAGTTTACAGGTCACAAGAGCCTGGAATAGCACATGCACTTTCAAAGTAGTTACTGGTTGTTATTAATAGATGCGCTATGGTCTTTTAAGTTTATTGGACCCCCATTAATGGTGGAGACACTTTCATACAATTATTCTACGAAATAAAGTTACAGGGCAGGTTCATTTGTTTATCTGACTAAATAGCATTACATTGCACAGCCCATCTGTTTCAGTTAATAAGGAGAACATAAATAAGAGCTTTCTTCTCAAACTGACAATCTTTTATGTATAATTTCTATGGTTTTGTGTAAATGATCCACCAACTAAGTCAAGATGTATTTGCTGAGATCTAGAAGTTTATACATGAGCTTGTTTCTGATTTCAAGATAATGGTGGAATTCTTCTAATAATGCTACTGACTAGTAGAGATAGGTACTAGCTAGTGCATTAGTTAAATAAACAACTTCAGTAGGATTGTAAGATTATGTTTTAGTACAGACATATACCTGCTGGGTGTTTTAACACCACATTTTCTAAACATTCAAAGCCAACAAATATGTATAGAATAGAAGATTGATCAACTTGCTTGCTCTGTAACTTTATTTTCTTAATTTTCTGCATATGAAGAGATCTATAATATCTATCTATCTGTCACCGGTGAGTAACTTAATGTAAATGTTTATTCTGCCACTAATCAGTACTGTAGTCACTGTATGATCTGCAGCGAGATGATGGGTGGTATGATTATGATATGATTTTTTTTGTGAAACAGCAACTCCCATATCCTTACCATTGTTCGGGCCATGCTGGGAGCTGGAAACAAGTAAGTGCAAACCTATACGGCAGGGGTTGCACTAAATTGAGCTGTATTTGTGCTGGTGTTGTATATATGTACTGAGCTTGGTTCTGGGGCTGTATTTATGTACTGAGCTTTGTTCTGGAGCTGTATTTATGTAATGAGCTGGGTTCCGGTGCTGTATATATGTAATGAGCTTTGTTCTGGTCCTGTATATATGTACAGAGCTTGGCTCTGTAGCTGTATGTATGTACTGAGCTTGGTTCTGATGCTGTATTTATGTACTGAGCTTTGTTCTGGTGCTGTATATATGTAATGAGCTTAGTTCTGGTGCTGTATATATGTAATGAGCTTGGTTCTGGTGTTGTGTATAGAACTATATTGCTTGTAAAATGTACAAATGTTTTTATGCTCGAGTTACATAAAAAAATGTTGAAAAGAAATGACACGTCATTGATTGGTAGAGAAAACAAACATGGTGAGGGGGAAGGAGATGTCGGGAAAGAGGTTGGTGGGGGCGCCAAATAGAATCTTTGCCCCGGGTGCCTTTAGAATCTATCTATCTATCTATCTATCTATCTATCTATCTATCTATCTATCTATCTATCTATCTATCTATCTATCTATCTATCTATCTAGTCGTCCAAAGACAGGCAGCACTCCAAGTTTTAGTGAAAAAATGGCTTTTATTTAGTCTTTGTGCAACGTTTCGGCTCAGCATATGGAGCCTTTTTCAAGCACGGACTTGTCAGATCAAGTCCTGACGCCCTACAGCGCCATGCGGATATCGAGCGTGTGGTATAAGAAGCTGGCTGTCACGGTCACAGGGTATGTGGACCCACGGAGGAGGGGCCTAGTGGGTCCACATACCCTGTGACCGTGACAGCCAGCTTCTTATACCACACGCTCGATTTCCGCATGGCGCTGTAGGGCGTCAGGACTTGATCTGACAAGTCCACCCCTCCCATGTACCTATTGTAGTCCAGGATGCAGTCTGGTTTGGGGGTCTCTGTACTGGTACCTCGTCCTGGTACATGGGTACTGGTGTGGTCATGTATTGTTGTCAATACAAGGACATCTCTGTGGTCCTTGTACTTGACACACAATATGTTGCTTCTAGAATGCACTCTGCTCTCACCCCTTCTGAGTGTTTGCCCAAGCAGTGTCTTAGGGAGGCCTCTCAGATTTTTTTCTAGCAGTGGCGCATACCACAGGACTTCTGGAAGCGAGGCAGTTGAAGAGTGGGCCGCTGGTGTAAAAATTATCCAGGTAGAGGTGGTAACCCTGGTCCAGCAATGGGTGCACCAAATCCCACACAATTTTGGTGCTAACTCCCAGTAAAGGGGGGGCATTCTGGGGGCTGAATACTGTTGTCTTTCTCTTCATATATCCTAAATTTGTAAGTATACCCTGATGCACTTTCACATAGCTTATACATCTTCACGCCATACCTTGCCCTCTTACTCGGCAGGTACTGGCAGAATTGAAGCCTCTCTTTAAAATGTACCAGAGACTCATCAACAGAAAAACACTTCTCGGGGGTCTCAGTTTATATAAACGGTCAAAACTGGGGTCATCTCGGGTTGGGCACTGCTCATTATCAGTATAATGTAGGTAGTGAAGTATTGCCTCATAACGCATCCTGGACATGGCCATACAGTACATCGTGGTGTGGTATAAGATGTCTGTGCTCAGTAGGTCCTATTGGATGGCTTTTTCAGAATCCCCATGTTCAAGAGCAGTCCCCAGAACGTGCCCAACTTTGCTGAATCTACAGGAGTCCAATTGTGGGATTGGGCATAAAACGATGTGGGGTTCTTGGTTATATACTGTTGGGCATATAAATTTGTCTGGGACACCATAAGCACTATAAACTCATCAGTGAAAAAGAACTTGAAAAGTCCATCTCACTGAGCCCTGCCGTTTTAAATTTTATCCCTGGGCTGCCCGTGTACTCAGGGATTTCGGGTTCATAATTGTCTGGTGTGGGCATCCAAATGGGGTCACTTCGCTTGGGGGTATCAATTGTTGCGGGGTCACTTCTCTCAGGGATTTCAACTGTTGTGGTTGTCCTGGGGCATCTCCTAGGGGGCCCCTCTTCTTCATCACTGGATAAGGAGGTGGACAAATAAATGGAGTCCCACCATCCGACGAGTCTATGTCGGAAGCAAGAAATGAGTACGGCTCTTTGGCAGCAAATGTCCATTGGAACATGTTTGTTGTGCTTAGACACGTACAACCTGTATATGCAACAAAAAATAAATAAATCCCTAACTGGGATCAATAGGCTGCTGCCTAAACTAGCACAAAAGCGTGTTTTCTTTTTGTTTTGATTTTAGAGAGCAAGTGGACTTCCCTGACACTAAAAATAACTAGCGCGTGGGTTCCTAACACTAAATCTAACTAGATTTTATGTGAACTTCCCTAACGCTAAACCTAACTACGGCGACGATTCCCTGATACTAAACCTATCTAGATTATTCAGTTTCCCTGACGCTAAACCTAACTAGATTTTATGTGAACTTCCCTGACGCTAAACCTAACTACGGTGACGGATTCCTGACACTAAGTTCCCTGACGCTCTACCTAACAATGCTTTTTGACGGTTCTCTGACACTAACTAATACTAAACAAACCAGTTAAGTTATCAAAATTGGCTAAACTAACTACTTATTTTTATTTTTTCATTAAAAAATGTTTTTGTTTTCTATATTTTATATAGAAAAAAAGGAAAACATAATCTCAGAGACCAATAAATGTGGTCCTGAAGACTGAGAAGTGGTCAGTGATAGGAGATCACTGACCAAAAACGTGGGGGGAACACAAGGAGGAAGGGAACAGGGGAGGGTAGTGGATGTGCAGAGAGAAAAAAAGTGCTTTTTGTAAAAAAAAGTCACTTTTTTCACTTCTTTTCTCTTCTCTCTCTCTGCTCACAACCGCTCTGAAAGCCTCGCTAACTCCAACAGAGATGTTCAGGGCGATTACAGCAGAATCTGATTTCAGGGAGAGGAAGTGAAGAGACCGATCATCGCTATTGGTCAGTTACTCACTGTCTAGCCAATAGCGGCGATCGCCGAGGTGGGACCATCGCAACTGTTCCCGGCACATTGAGCTGTGTTAGCCTGCTGTCGGAAAAAGCAGCTATCACAGCTCATGAACGCGCAGTGCACAAGCGCCGCTGTGATTAATGCAGGACGTACTATTAGGTCATGGATCGCGAACAATACAGTTACCATGACATAATAGTACGTTCAGGAGCGGGAAGGGGTTAATGCTTTGTGCACACTGGCATAATGGCTTCTGTTCTACAGGATCAATGGCACATTTTTAAAGCTTTTTAATGAATTGCAGAAGATCCCATTGATAATCCATCAGGTTTTTATCAAATGTGACTTTAATGACGGGGTAGGGAGACAGACAGGTGATCCCTAATCTACCCGCCACTGAGTCCCTGCCTACTTGCTCGGCCCATCCTAGGCGACGGCGTACAACTGGGCGACGGTCCCTACGCTCAATAAGTGCACGACAGACCAACAGACAAGGGAAATGGGGCAGTTGCCCATGGCAACAACGTGAGCAACAAGAGTAGTGAACGAGCCGAGTCAGACCAGGAGTGTACGAGGTACCAAACGCAGAGCAGGAGAGTAGTCAGTAAAGCCAGGGTCAATTTGAAGCTGAGGACAATAGTACAAGTAGGAGCAGCAGAGCCAGAAAATAGAAGAATCACAGGCAAAGGAGGAGCAGGAAATGAGGGTATAAATAGACAGAGGGTGGGAGTTAGCTCCGTCTGGCCAGGCTGTGATAGGTTCTCCCACTCCTTAGCCTCCCAGCCTGAGTGGTAGCAGATCGAGTTACTCTAACAGATCTAGGCACAGATGCATGATGAATGAATACCCATAACTGTACGTGTGGACAAATCACACATCCAAAGAGGAATAAATACAACAAGTACACATCTGTACCTTGTAATAATGACAATACTTTATTCAAATGCACATAAAAACATTGATTTCTTGTGAAGGCTTGGGTGTAAGTAACACACTTGTGGTATTTGAATATTTTCATTTATATATGCCTTCCCGAGTTACCCTCTATATATTTTTATGTTGTTATCTATTCTACTCACAATAGCCTCTATGTGCTCCACATCTATGCATTTTAAATTGTGTGTCTTATTTTAGGTCTTGATGGCCAATATGTTTTTATGTGCATTTGAATAAAGTATTGTCATTATTACAAGGTACAAATGTGTACTTGTTGTATTTATTCCTGTTTGGATGTGTGATTTGTCCACACGTACAGTTATGGGTATTCATTCTTCATTTCTCTTTTGATATGTGTGGACGTTTATCGTTTGGTCTGTATCTTTATAGGTATTCACTAGGCACAGATGCAGGCTGATTAACCACGTGCGTCGACAAAGAAGCTGTGTCCGGCAAATCCATTACAGTGATGCTATACTATTCTGGTCGTCAAAGGGCAACATAAGCCTGTCAGAAAAGAAATTGTGACCGAAACCTTGTAAGATTTCTGGGATCATGTATAAATGATATAAAATGGAGGTACAGTAAAGGGCTCATTTATATAGCTATTTCTGAGGGGTCACAAAGCCTTTTACTTTCACCATCTCTGATGTGCTTGGGACTTATTGGATCTCATATAATGCTTCAATTTAGCACTTCACATATAAACTTTAACTGTAGTTGAATTGTTGTTTTGACATAATAAAACAAATCAAACTTACACAAGTGTCATAGCGTACATACAGAACATGTAATAGAGAGAAAAATCTATCTATCTATCTATCTATCTATCTATCTATCTATCTATCTATCTATCTATCTATCTATCTATCTATCTATCTATCTATCTATCTATCTATCTATCTATCTATCTACACAATGTGGTGGTATGGGGCTCCTGGAGAAAATGTGCCTAGACCTGGTTGTCGGAATCCCTTATTATTTATTTATTTAATCAGATAAAATAAATTTTTTACATTTTTATAGTTCGACATAAATAGTGCAAAGCAATGACCTCCCTCCCCAGACCATAACTGCCATGTGTACAATGTGCTGAGTAACAAACCGAAGGATACAATGATGCATTACCAAAAAGTATAGTGTACCCATCGAATATTAGAGAAGTTTATTAACGTAGACAATAAATTCTTACCATTTAGGACTGTTTTGTGAAATCCAAAGAAGGGTGATTATTTTCCTGATAATGTACAGAAGAAAATATATTGCTAATTTCCCAGGTGTGTAGAACTATCCCAAGGGTAATGGAGTTGGGGCATATAAACTCTAAAGGTCCTTTTACATGGGCCAATGATGAGATGAACGAGCAATCGTATGAATGCTTTTCTCGATCATTTCCCTGTTTAAACAGAGAAGGAATCAACTGATGAACGTTCATCGGCTGATCGGATCTTTTATGCAAACCAAAAAATGGTCGCTAGTCAGCAGCACATTTCCCTGTTTAAACAAAGATTACAATGGGGTCCCCTTCTGCAATGGTTCACAGCCATAGTAATTTCCATCTGTCCCCTACTTCTTACTAGCATACATTTTGTAGGTTAGCTAAGAGTAGGGGATGGATACATGACATATTATAATAGTGTGATAGTTAGGTTATAGATCATAGAAAAATAGCTACTTTCTTGTTGACATATTCTTACTCTTTAGTGCAGGGCTCTCAAACTCAGCCGGGTAAGTAGGCCACATATAGAAAAAATGGTAAGTTGACGGGCCGCATTACTTTCAAATTTGATACAATACAAAATTATTGTTAATCAATTAGTTATTTGATCTACTATAACACTATATTACTATAATAATAATACTACATTACTATAATAATACCGCTAGGTTTAAAATTTTAGATATTTCTCCACGTGCTTATTTAAACAATACAGTTTTCCAGTTTAAGTGTTGCTAAATGCAGTCCGGCGGCTCAGTTGGCAGTGTTTAGCAGACACACATGTCAAGATTGGGCAGCCCCTCTGTGGTTTCTGCCACAGTGCCCTCTGTGGATGCTGCCACAGTGCCCTCTGTGGATGCGGCCACAGTGCCCTCTGTAGATGCTGCCACAGAGTCCTCTGTAGATGCTGCCACAGAGCCCTCTGCAGATAATGCCACAGTGCCCTCTGCAGATAAGGCCACAGTGCCCTCTGTAGACAATGTCACAGTGCCCTCTGTAGATAATGCTACAGTGCCCTCTGTAGATAATGCCACAGTGCCCTCTGTAGATGCTGCCAAAGTGCCCTCTGTAGATGCTGCCACCTTGCCCTCTGTAGATGCTGCCACAGTGCCCTCTGTAGATGCTGCCACAGTGCCCTCCGTAGATGCTGCCACAGTGCCCTCCGTAGATGCTGCCACAGTGCCCTCTGCAGATGCTGCCACAGTGCCCTCCGCAGATGCTGCCACAGTACCCTCTGCAGATAATGCCACACACACCCCAAGTGGATAGCTCCATTGGGGCTCCCTCTAGGAGTGGAATCCCCAGCCAGAGCATTGCCAACACTTTGGCTGGGGATTCCTCTACTGTTGGAGCTCCTGACGTCACTGTCCATACACAGTTATGTCAGGGGATCCTCCTGGACCGGAATGTGATATTAGGGAAAACCCCAGAGCCGGAGTCCCGGAGGAGAGCACTGCTATAGGCTCTGCGCCGGAACTCTGGAGAAGCTATTAACATCAGTGTCCATACATGCACAGTGATGTCAGGGGCTTGCCCAGAGCTGGAGTCCCGGAGCAGAGCCGCTTCTAGCACTCTGCCTGGGATTCCAGCTCTGCTCCTGACAACACTGTCCATATATGGACATGGATGTCAGGGGCAACCCCAGAGCTAGATTCCCGGCAGAGCGCTAGTAGGCCCTTCCTGGGACTCCAGCTGTGCTCATCACTGGGACTCCTGCTCTGGGGATGCCACTGACATTACTGTCGATGTATGGACAGCGATGTCAGAGGCTTCTTCAGAGTCCCAGAGCAGAGCCTATACTAGAGCTCTGCCCGGGACTCCAGCTCTGGGGAAGCCCCAGACATCGCTGTCCATATATGGACAGCGATTTCAGGGAATTTCAGAGTCCCGGAGTAGAGCCTATACTAGCGCTCTACCCGGGATTCTGGCTCTGGGGAAGCCCCAGACATCGTGTGTCCATACATGGACATTGATGTCAGGGAATTCCACAGAGTCCCTTGAGCAGAGCCGATACTAGCGCTCTGCCAGGGACTCCGCTCTGGGGAAGACCCTGACACACTGTCCATATATGGACAGCTATGTCAGGGAATTCCACAGAGTCCCGGAGCAGAGCCGATACTAGCACTCTGCCCGGGACTCTGCTCTGTGGAAGACCCTGACACACTGTCCATATATGGACAGCGATGTCAGGGAATTCCAGAAAGTCCCGGAGCTGAGCAAATACTAGCGCTCTGCCCGGGACTCCGCTCTGGGGAAGACCCTGACACACTGTCCATATATAGACAGCGATGTCCGGGAATTCCACAGAGTCCCGGAGCAGAGCCTATACTAGCGCTCTGCCCGGGACTCCGCTCTGGGGAAGCCCCAGACATCACTGTCCATATGTGGACAGCGATGTCAGAAGATTCCACAGAGTCTCGGAGCAGAGCCTATACTAATAACTCTGTGCCCCGCGGGCCGCAGATGACAGCCCCGCGGACCGCGTGCTTGAGACCCCTGCTTTAGTGGTTAGTAGAAGTTAGTAGTTCAAAGTTTATGGGCAACTAAGGTTAATGTAGAGGTTCAAACATTATTCAACCTCAGGTATACAAGGTAATGGAGGTGAACAATGAAAGGTGTATCCAGCACTCGGTATAAAAGTTAAATGGTTTATTCGGTAATTTTAAAATAGAAGGTTTAAAAAAAAGATCCCGGGACCACGTTTACGCGTTTCAGACCACTAGGGTCCTTAGTCATAGCTATGTATGGCTATGAGCTATGACTAAGGACCCTAGCGGTCTGAAACACGTAAGCGAGGTCCCGGGATCTTTGTTTTAAACATTCTGTTTTAAAATGACCGAATAAACCATTAAACTTTTATACCGAGTGCTGGATACACCTTTCATTGTTCACCTCCATTACCTTGTATACCTGCTGTCGACACAGGACTGCATTGGGACTATTTGCAAGCACATGCAGCACCTGGATTAATTCAATTTGTACCAACTTGCACCAACTAACGCATTGGAAATGCGGTGAGCAAACTTTCTGTAATATATTTGTAATGACGGGGGTAAGGAAACAGACAAGTGAGCCCTAATCTACCTGCCACTCAGTCCCTGCCTACTTGCAACGACCCGCCCTAGGCGACGGGGTACAACTGGGCGACAGTCCCTACGCTCAACATGTGCACGACAGACAAACAGACAAGGGTACACAGAAGCAAGGGAAAAGGGGCAGTTGCCCACGGCAAAACCGAGAGCAACAAGAGTGGTGAACGAGCCGAGTCAAACCAGGAGTGTACGAGGTACCAAACGCAGAGCAGGAGAGTAGTGAACAAGCCGAGTCAAACCAGGAGTGTACGAGGTACCCAAACACAGAGAAGGAGAGTAGTCAGTAAGCCAGGGTCAATATGAAGCAGGGTCAAATAGATCAAGAAGCTGCAGCAGGGCCAGGAAACCAAATGAGAAGAATCACAAGCAAGGAGGAACAGGAAAGGCAGGTATAACTAGACAGAGGGCGGGAGCTAGCTCCGTCTGGCCAGGCTATGATAGGCTCTCCTACTCCTAAGCCTGCCATCCTGATTGGTGGAAGATGGAGTCAGTCTCCCAGACATAGAAGCAGGTGCAGACTGATTACCTATGGGCGTGGATACAGAAGCTGTGCCTGGCAGATCCTTAACAGTACCCCCCTTTTATGAGGGGCCACCGGACCCTTTCTAGATGGACCTGGTTTATTGGGGAAACTAAGGTGGAACCTCCTGACCAATACCCCAGCGTGAATATCCTCTCCAATGGACCAGGTACTGGAGGGAGCCTTGGACCATCTTGCTGTCCACAATCTTGGCCACCTCGAATTCTTCCCCCTCAGGGGTGAGAACGGGGACAGGAGGTTTCCTCGAGGGAGCCAAGGACGGAGAGCAGTGTTTAAGGAGGGAGGTATGAAACACGTCGTGTACTCGAAAAGATGGGGGCAACTCCAGTCGGAAGGAGACAAGATTGAGGACTTCAATGACCTTGTATGGCCAAAAAACCGGGGAGCAAACTTCTTGGACGGGACTTTAAGGTGCAAGTTCTTTGACGATAGCCACACCAGATCCTCGACCATAAACAAGGGGTTAGCAGAACGTCTTCTATCTGCCTGAGTTTTTTGTATGCTCTGGGACGCCTCCAGGTTCTTCTGAACCTGGGCCCAGACTGTGCACAGTTCCCGATGAACGACCTCTACCTCGGGATTGTTGGAACTACCAGGTGAAACGGAGGAGAACCGTGGATTAAACCCAAAATTACAGAAAAAGGGGGAGACCCCTGACGAGTTACTGACCCGGTTATTAAGGGAAAATTCGGCGAGGGGGATGAATAAGACCCAATCATATTGACAGTCAGAGATAAAACACCTTAAATATTGTTCTAGAGACTGATTAGTCCTCTCAGTTTGGCCATTAGTTTCAGGATGGAAGGCAGAGGAGAAGGACAGATCAATCTCCAACTTTTTACAGAAGGCTCTCCAAAACAAGGAAACAAATTGTACCCCTCTGTCAGAAACAATATTGACAGGGACCCCATGGAGGTGCAGGATATGTTTGACAAACAAGGTAGCTAACATTTTAGCATTGGGTAGTTTTTTGAGGGGCACAAAGTGGCACATCTTACTGAAGCGGTCTACTACAACTCACACCACCGACTTGCCTTGAGATGGAGGCAAATCGGTGATAAAATCCATGGAGATATGGGTCCAAGGTCTCTGGGGAATGGGCAAAGAATGTAGTAAGCCCGCTGGTCGGGACCTGGGAGTCTTGGACCTAGCACAAACCTCACAAGCGGCGACGTAGGCCTTAACGTCCTTAGGCAACTCAGGCCACCAATAGTTTCTGGCAATGAGGTGCTTGGTACCCAGGATGCCTGGATGACCAGATAGTGCGGAGTCATGATTTTCCCTAAGTACCTTCAGCCGGAATTGCAGGGGAACAAATAGCTTGTTCTCAGGAAGGTTCCCGGGAGCTGAACCTTGATCAGCAGCAATTTCAGAAACTAAATTTAGAATCAATAGAGGAAATAATTATACCTGGAAACAAAATACAAGCAGGATCTTCCTCCAAATGAGGGCTGGCCATGAAGCTATGCGACAGTGCATCAGCCTTAATATTTTTAGACCCAGCCCTATAGGTAACCAAAAAGTTGAATCTGGTAAAAAATAACGCCCATCGAGCTTGTCTCGGGTTTAGCCTTCGGGCAAATTCTAGGAAAACCAGATTCTTGTGGTCGGTAAGGACCGTTACCTGGTGCCTAGCCCCCTCCAGGAAGTGGCACCACTCTTCAAATGCCCATTTAAAGGCTAAGAGTTCGCGGTTGCCAATATCATAGTTACTCTCAGTGGGCGAAAACTTCCTGGAGAAGTAGGCACAGGGACGGAGATGGGTGAGAGACCTGGTACCCTGGGACAAGACAGCCCCACTCCCACCTCGGACGCGTCAACCTCCACGATAAATGGCTCCATTTGGTTGGGCTGAAACTAGCACCGGGGCCGAGATAAAGCACTTATTAAGGACCTCAAAAGCCTGGACAGCCTCAGGAGGCCAGCGGAGGAGATTAGCACCCGTGCGAGTGAGATCCGTAAGAGGCTTAGCGATGACCGAGAAGTTAGCAATAAATCTCCTGTAATAATTAGCGAACCCCAAGAAGCACTGTAACGCCTTCAGGGAGGCAGGTTGGACCCATTCCACCACAGCCTGGACCTTGGCGGGGTCCATGCGGAAATCATGAGGAGTGAGGATTTGACCCAAAAATGGTATCTCCTGCACCCCAAACACACATTTTTCGGTCTTCGCAAACAGTTTGTTTTCCCGAAGGACCTGGAGCGCCTTCCTGACATTTTCAATGTGGTAGGACCAGTCCTTGGAAAACACAAGTATGTCATCAAGGTACACTACAAGAAATACCCCCAGGTAATCTCTTAAAATCTCATTTATGAAATTCTGGAAGACCACGGGAGCATTACACAACCCAAAGGGCATGACGAGGTATTCGAAATGACCTTCGGGCGTGTTAAACGCAGTCTTCCACTCATCCCCCTTTGATGCGGATAAGGTTATACGCCCCCGTAGATCAAACTTAGAGGACCATTGGGCCTGATTAAAGATATCAGGAATCAAAGGAATGGGATACTTGTTCCTTACAGTGACCTTATTCAAGTTAGGGTAGTATATGCATGGCCTAAGACCACCATCCTTCTTCCCTACGAAGAAGAAGCCAGCACCTACCGGAGAAGTAGAGGGGCGAATGTAACCCTTGGCCAGGCATTCCTGGATATACTCTCTCATGGCTTCACGTTCAGGACAATAGAGATTAAATATCCTACCCTTAGGGAGCTTAGCTCCTGGTACCAAATCGATAGCGCAATCGTATTCTCTATGAGGAGGTAACACTTCGGAGGCCTCCTTAGAGAAAACATCAGCGAAGTCCTGAACAAACTCAGGTAGCGTGTTCACCTCCTCAGGGGGAGAAATAGAATTAACAGAAAAACATGACGTCAAGCATTCATTACCCCATTTGGTAAGATCCCCAGTATTCCAGTCAAACGTGGTATTATGCAACTGCAACCAGGGAAGGCCTAAAACCAAATCGGACGATAATCCCTGCATCAACAGTACAGAGCACTGCTCCAAATGCATGGAGCCAACAAAGAGTTCAAAAACAGGGGTATGCTGTGTAAAATAACCATTAGCAAGAGGAGTAGAGTCAATACCCACTACCGGGACAGGTTTAGGCAAATCAATCAAAGGCATAGCTAGAGACATAGCAAATTCCACAGACATGATATTAGCAGACGACCCTGAATCCACGAAGGCACTGCCGGTAGCAGACCTACCACCAAAAGAGACCTGAAAGGGAAGCAAGATTTTATTACGTTTCATATATACGGGAAATACCTGTGCGCCCAAGTGACCTCCCCGATGATCACTTAGGCAAGGAAGTTTTCCGGCTGCTTATTCTTACGCCTAGGACAGCTGTTCACTTGATGCTTGTCATCCCCACAATAGAAGCAGAGACCATTCTTCCTGCGGAACTCTCTACATTGTTGGGGGGACACTGAGGCTCCGAGTTGCATAGGTACCTCCGAGTCTTCCGTGAAAGAACTAAGCAACGGAACCTCGGGAGGCATCATGGGAGAGTCAGAGGAGAAAACACAAAAACGTTCACGTTGTCGTTCCCTGAGACGTCGGTCAAGTCGTAACGCTAAAGCCATAACCTTTGTCTAGGGAGTCAGAAGAGGGATAGCTAACTAGCAGGTCTTTCAGGGCGTTCGACAGACCCAACCTAAACTGGCACCTTAAGGCAGGGTCATTCCACCGAGAAGCTACGCACCACTTCCTAAAGTCAGAGCAATACTCCTCAACAGGTCTCTTACCCTGACGTAAGGTCACCAGCTGACTCTCGGCAAAGGCAGTCCTGTCAGTCTCGTCATAAATAGTCTGAGAGCGGAAAAGATCAACGGAGGAAAGTTCAGGGGCGTCAGGAGCCAAGGAGAAGGCCCATTCTTGCGGCCCTTCCTGGAGCCGGGACATAATTTTACCCAGCCGCTGGCTCTTAGAACCTGAGGAGTGGGGCTTTAAGCGAAAATAGAGCTTACAACTCTCCCGAAAGGAGAGAAAAGTCTTCCGGTCCCCTGAGAACCGGTCAGGCAACTTGAGGTGGGGTTCAAGAGGTGAGGTGAGGGGCACTACCATGGTAACATCAGGCTGGTTGACCCTCTGAGCCAGGGCCTGGACCTGTAAGGAGAGACCCTGCATTTGCTGAGCCAGGGTCTCAAGGGGGTCCATAGTAGTGTGAGGGACCAGGGTAGACTAGGTATAGGGCTTGTGATTATGTAATGACGGGGGTAAGGAAACAGACAAGTGAGCCCTAATCTACCCGCCACTCAGTCCCTGCCTGCTTGCAACGACCCGCCCTAGGCGACGGGGTACAACTGGGCGACGGTCCCTACGCTCAATATGTGCACGACAGACAAACAGACAAGGGTACACAGAAGCAAGGGAAAAGGGGCAGTTGCCAACGGCAACACAGAGAGCAACAAGAGTAGTGAACGAGCCGAGTCAAACCAGAAGTGTACGAGGTACCAAACGCAGAGCAGGAGAGTAGTGAACAAGCCGAGTCAAACCAGGAGTGTACGAGGTACCCAAATGCAGAGCAGGAGAGTAGTCAGTAAGCCAGGGTCAATATGAAGCAGGGTCAAATAGATCAAGAAGCTGCAGCAGGACCAGGAAACCAAATGAGAAGAATCACAAGCAAGGAGGAACAGGAAAGGCAGGTATAAATAGACAGAGGGCGGGAGCTAGCTCCGTCTGGCCAGGCTATGATAGGCTCTCCCACTCCTAAGCCTGCCATCCTGAGTGGTGGAAGATGGAGTCAGTCTCCCAGACATAAAAGCAGGTGCAGACTGATTACCTATGGGCGTGGATACAGAAGCTGTGCCTGGCAGATCCTTAACAATATTTCTTATTATTCAACCTCTCCCTACCTCTCCATTCACATGTGTGTTGCACATTTAGAAGATGGTGGGTGATACCGTCACCTGTCAATGCTGCAATATACATAGCTCACCCCATCATTGTTTTAGGTCATCCCATCTGAAAACATAAAATTGTAGGGACAAATGTGCTTATGTATCTTTGATACATAGCTGAACAACCCCTATTTTTTAAATATGTGATTCATTATGTGATATAATTGTATCACTTTTTGTTTGTAAACCCTTACAATAGCAAGATGTTTACATGAGATATTTCATTAGCATTAGTATAATTGTATGACTTGCTGTATGTAAGCCCTTACTTACTATAGCAAGATGTTTAAATTAGGTATTTTATTTATGAATTCTTTAAAAAAAAGTACCTAAATAGCAGTTGAGCCCGGCACTAACCTTGTCCTTATTTCAATTTAAAGAGTACCAACCATTCATATTGCATTTCTAAGAAACCAGTAGCATAAATGCTTTGGTGTCTTTCATAGGACCATGGTGATCTGTTTTGTATTACAAAGCACTATTCCAACACACATATACTTGTAAAAATGTTTGCTTCCTGTTGCTGTCACTAAGGGACTAATATGTGTACAGCTGTATATGACTCTTATTGACCTGAATGATAGCCATACATAGATTAGCCTCTGATTGAGAGTGACAAACATTTGAAAATGTTTGTGTTTGGAAAAAAACAGCGTAATGGTACACAATGACAGTAACTGGTTGAATAGCTAAAAATGGTTTCCTGTTATTTTTGCTAATTGGCCATATAGCTACAATAATGATGGCTATTTACTCTGTTCTGAAATTTCTATAAACTGGCTACAAATAGGTTTGTAAATAATAACACAACCTGCTCAGTCTACCTACATATCAGTAAGAAGCAGTGATGAAAACTGGACTCTCTTATGTGTAAAATAGCGACAGGATTGTTCATAAGAATGACCCTAAATAACTCTAATTTTCACATTTTATAAGGAATTATGTCTTGCACAATATTAATAACTATTTGGAACCATATTCAAAGTGCATATATGTAATAATGAACTGAAAAGAAAAAGAACATATGGTTAATGTGATTTTGTATTCAAAATGTGTCCATAAGGTAAACTAATAAATCCTTCTACAATATGCTTTTTTTTTATCAGTAATAATTTATTTGTAAATTAAAGTTAACTGAACATCTGCAAATCTGCTGTTCTCTACTAAAAAAAGGTTGTAAACAGCACATTTATAAAATGCAACATCAGCTAACAATGGACTACATTCTGATGAGGAATCTTGCTTGAAGCTGAAGATAAGAAAAAACATCTTCTTATACATGGACAAGGGTTTTCTTACATGCAGATGATTGGAAGTAGTTCAGCTGCTGATTGTGCTGAGACTTCTTGCTGGGTAAGGGAGGAAAATAACTGCTTCTATCACAGTTTGGACACAGAGGTGCCCACAGTGATATATATATTGTAGCGTCCATTGTAGCGTTTACTCACCTCCCGACGCCCGCAGCCATGGCTCCGTCCTTAAAGGGCCAGCGCGCGCACAAAAGGATCATCATCATCAACTGCCATGATTTCCTGGTCTATAAGAAGGCCCCAGGCCTTCTGATCCTTGCCTGAGCGTTGTTAGTCTATCCCAGTCTGTCTCGCAAATGGTCCCTTAGTGTTTCCCCATTCCAGTTGTTACCCGTGCCCTGTTACCCATTCCTGTATTCCGTATTGTTCTAGTTCTTGTGCCTACCAGCGTTGGAGTCGTTGTCTACTGCACCTGCTGTTGTTTGCCACGTCCAGGGTCGTTTGCCACGTCCAGTGTCATCTGCCACGTCCAGTGTCATCTGCCACGTCCGGTGTCGTCTGCCACGTCCAGTGTCATTTGCCACGTCCAGTGTCTTCTGCCTCATCCAGTGTCTTCTGCCTCGTCCAGTGTCTTCTGCCACGTCCAGTGTCTTCTGCTACATCGGATACTTCTCGCCGGCGGAGCGGCCTAGTTGGTCCACATACCCTGTGTCCGTGACATATATATATATATATATATATATATATATATATATATATCAGAAACAGAGTACAAGTAACAGCACCAGGACTTCAGTGTTGGGGAGATGTCCTGAACCTTTCTCAAGCTGTTCAGTTCTGTTCCTGTTATCTCATTCCAAGGAGTTGATTCATCCTTCTACTGGTAACGTGCACATGGCCTGATGTTCAGTTTGCCTTGAGTGCTGTGTTTCTCATATATATATATATATATATATATATATATATATATATATATATATATATATATATATATATATATGCATATATATATATATATATATATATATATATATATATATATATATATATATATATATATATATATATATACATATAAATATATACATATAAAAAGACAATTTGGATTTTGGTAGATAAACCGTTTAACCCTTTAACGCACCATGACGACAATGTACTTTATCGTGTGGGTGCTGAAGTATGGAGCGTGTTCGCTAACAAGGGGAAAGCAGTAAAAATGAAATACCATGGAGGAATTGTCATTTTTTTAAATTCCACCACACAAAGAATTTTATTTCAGTTTCCCAGTACATTATATGGCAATAGTGACAATAGAAATGACAACTCCTCTCGCAAAAAATAACCCTTCACACCGCTCCATTGATGTAAAAATATAAGTTATGGCTCTTTGAAAGGTGGGGAGTAAAAAACAATAATGAAGAAACAAAAAATGGCTTGGACTTTAAGGGGTTAAGCCAACTGGTTTTAAAACAGAGTACCATCCTACCCATTTCCTCATACCCAATGTTTGTGTCATTATTTGAACATAAAAATGTCTGTGTCCCAGGAAGCAGCTCTTCTCAGCAAGCCATTGATGGTGCTGGACAGTTTAACTGCTGAATCTATTATCAAGTTTCTTCTGATTTTTGCCTCCTTGGATCCCTTGCCATTTCTTGATTAGTCTTACCCTTTTGGCTTACTACGTAAGTGTAATGACGGGGTAGGGAGACAGATAGGTGAGCCCTAATCTACCCGCCACTCAGTCCCTGTGTCAGGCAAATCCATTACAGTAAGTCTGGACCTTGCACTTCCTCCTCGTCAGACTATTGAACTTCCTGTCTATAGTCTAGTTCCTTTCTGCCTCGCTACCACTGTTGCAGCTCATTTGTGTACTGAACTTGGATTGTTTCCTGATCATGTCTCTGCCTCACGCTACAAGCTGTTGCTGCTTATCTGTGTACCTAACTTGGATTGTTTCCTAACCACGTCTCTGCCTCGTGTTACAACCTGTTGCCACTTATCTGTGTACTGAATCTAGATTGTTTCTTGAATTCTCTTGCTAGTATCACCCTCCTCTAAAATGCATTCAACCACTAGACACTGGATCTATTACAGTTTGCCTGCATAGTATGGATATTCTCTGCTAAATAACTTATACAATGGTGTGTTCTCTGAAATATTCTACGTTTCTATTTTTTGGAGAGACACCAACAAACAAGGAGCACAATTTCCTAATGGTAGATTTTAAAATTTTTGCCTACAAAGCATAGAGTATTTCCCAAATGTTATCCTCTTCAAATGCATAAAGAACTGTATATTTGTTAATCTACTGCAGTTCAAGTGGACAGATTAAAGCTTTTCAATGTTATACTCTTGTGATCTCTGATAAGACCGGCATGTGGCACAAGAATTTTCTAAAGAAAACAGCACTTATAAGTTTGGATGATTAATAGTATCATTAGAACTGTGGCTTATTGTAAAAAATATATATTATTACCTTATTAACCTATTCAGGTTTAATACATGTCTAGTTTAAACAATTTGCAGAGTATATGTAAAGTTTTTTTATTAGCAAGAAAACAGATATAACAAACCAAATTAGCATAAACAATAAAGAATATTATAAAAAATATATATTCTTCTTTACATCTATGTAAAATAATTGAAAAAGTGGAATTTAATAGACTTTGATGTGTCAAAAGTGTGAAAAGTAATTAAAATATACATTGTCTGTGTAAACAACTTTTTATGCAGTATTTCTGATAAATGCTGGACCATTGTTTGCACGGTACACAGCAATGTGTTATTTTTAGATAGGTGTATGACAGTGATATACTCTTTCTGCGTGATCAGTGTGCTAGAGCAGCACTTTGATCTTTATTAAGACATTATAGTCTCTTTCAGTTTTTATTAGAATCCAGTATTTATTTTGTGTTAGGATACTGATAAAAAAATTTAAATAAAAAAATGAATGCATATTTACAACACTTTTTTTTAAATATTATGCTGTGAACTCATTATTATTATTATAATTTAAAAAAAAAACAAAAAAACATATTCCAAATGTCTCTCTTTTAACCTATAGCTCACTATCTCCTTTTTCTCCAATAATATAACATTGTAGGTATATTAAGTAGACTTTGTTGTTAACATCACACTTTTCAAAAAATCTCTGCTTCCCATCTTTGTGCTAGCATTCACTGTATACCTGTATCCTCGGACCTAGCCTTGTTCCTGCAGTCCTTTTGTGCCGTGTTCGAGGAGCCGGGTTGTGCATCCTCTGCCGCAGCTACTCTGTTGACCCTCAAGCAAGATGGTTCCACAGTAGGGGAGTATGCTATCTCCTTCCGAACCCTGCCAGCTGAGCTGGCATGGAACAATGAGGCACTGGTGGCGACCTTCTGGCAGGGACTGTCCTCTCACATCAAGGATTAACTGGCAGCCCGCGACCTTCCTTCTACCTTGGATACCCTCATTCTGTTAGTCACCCGGGTTGATATGAGAATCCGGGAGCACAGTCAAGAGGTTTGACAGGAGAGCCGGGTTCACAGACCAGCACCCTCAGTCCAGAGACCACTATTGCCTTCCCCTAGTGCGCTACCTGAAGAACCCATGCAGGTTGTCTGAACAGGAGAAGCAGAGCAGACGCTCCTCTGGACTATGTATGTATTGTGGCCTTAAGGGTCATTTTGTGCGCCAATGCCCACAGAAACCGGGAAACTCCAGTACCTAGTGTTGGTTGGAGAGGCAACTCTAGGTGGGATGTCTCCAAACGTTAAGACGTTAAAACCTCTCCCAAATTATCGATTCCTGTGGCCATCGTCTCCGGAGAGGCGTCACATCCCTCCTCCACCTATCTTGACTCCGGAGCGGCTGCTAATTTCATCCAGCAGGATCTAGTGGATCGTTTACATCTACCCACAGTTCGACTGGAGAGACCCCTGGCTGTTGCCTCAGTGAATACCATTGCCCGATCCTATTGTGTTCATCACGGAGCCGTTGACACTACGGCTCGGAGCTCCTCACTCGGAGCAGATCGCCTTCCTTGTACTACCTAAGGCTATCAGTCCTATCCTGCTGGGTCTGCCATGGCTTCGCCTACACGCCCCGGTTCTTGACTGGAGTTCCGGAGAAATTCTTCAATGGGGTTCCAGATGCCATAATAGCCATTGCTTGTCACAAGTCCATCCTGTTATGCCCCCTCTGACTCAGTCACTCTCCGATCTACCATCTCAGTATGCCAGTATTGCGGATGTCTTCTGCAAGCGAGAGGCTGAGACGTTGCCTCCACATCGGAATTATGACTGTCCCATTGAACTGGTTCCAAATGCTTCTCTTCCCCGTGGAAGGGTATAACCTCTCTCCTGCCAGAGACTAAATCTATGTCTGCCTATATCAAGGAGAATTTGGAGAGGAGTTTTATACGAAAATCTTCCTCCCCAGCCGGCTTCTTCTTCATTAAGAAGAGAGATGGAACTCTTCAACCCAGGATTGACTACCGTGGTCTCGACCAGATCACGGTCAAGAACAAATACCCATTTCCACTTATATCCGAGCTGTTTGATCGAATACGAGGAGCCAACATTTTTCCTAAGCTAGACCTGCGGGGGGCTTATAACCTAATCCGGATTTGCGGGGGTGATGAATGGAAGATGGCATTTAACACCCGTGATGGGCACTGCGAATACCTAGTGGTGCCCTTCGGACTGTGTAACGCTCCCGCAGTGTTTCAGGAATTCTTCAATGATATTTTCAGAGATCTCCTCTATATGTGGGTTGTAGTATCTCAATGATATTTTGATTTTCTCCCCAGATCTGATGACCCATTGGAGGCATGTCCGTCAGGTTCTTCTGCGACTAAGGTAGAATCGCTTATATGCCAAGTTGGAGAAGTGCGTCTTTGAAAAGAGGTCTTTGCCCTTCCTGGGCTAAATTATCTCGGGTCAAGGTCTTAAGATGGATCCTGAGAAACTAAAGTCTGTCCTGAAATGGCCATGTCCTCAAGGCCTAAGGGCCATACAGCGGTTCCTGGGATTTGCCCATTTCTACCGGCAGTTTATTCCAAACTTCTCATCTCTGACGGCTCCCATCTCTACCCTTACCAAGAAGGGTGTGAAACCCAAGGTGTGGACTCCAGAGACAGAGTGCGCATTTATTAGCCTCAAGAAAGCCTTCACTTCAGCTTCGATCCTCCATCATCCTGACATATCTCAGCAGTTCTAATTTTACGTGGACGCTTCCTCTGTTGGTGCAGGTGCACTTCTGTTTCAGAGGAGATCCAAAGGAAAGGCAGTAGTATGTGACTACTTCTGCTGAGCGCAATTACTCTATTGGAGATCGGGAGCTACTGGTCATCAAATTGGGTATGGAGGAGTGGAGACATCTTCTAGAGGGCGCGGCTCACCCTATCTTGGTCTACACCGACCACAAGAACCTTACCTACCTTCAGTCCGCCCCACGACTAAACCCCCGTCAAGCCAGGTGGTCGCTGTTCTTCACCCATTTCCAATTTGTGCTCCACTACCATCCCACTGACAAGAATGTAAGGGCCGATGCCATGTCCAGATCGTTTGAGACGGAAGATACAGTGGAGTCCCTTCAGACTATCATAGACCCGTCCTGCATTGTCACTGCTAATCCTCTGCAGGTTAGACACATCCCTCCAGGGAGAATTTTTGTTCAGTTGGCAGAGAGGAAAATAATTCTCGACTGGGGACACAGTTCTAAACTGGCTGGGCACGCTGGTGTCCGTAAAACCTGAGACCTGATTGCTCGTCACTTCTGGTGGCTCACGCTACCTAAAGATGTTCTGGACTTTGTCTCCTCTTGCACGGTGTGTGCTTCTAACAAAGTTACTCACTCCAAGCCTGCCGGCCTGCTTCAACCTCTACCTGTACCCAATGCCCCCTGGCAGCACATTGCGATGGACTTTGTCACTACCTTCCCCCCTCAGTAGGATGCAACACTGTCTGGGTGGTGGTTGACCGGTTCTCTAAGATGGCACATTTTCTGACCGGCCTACCTTCTGCTCCTCGACTGGCGAGTCTCTTCATTCAACACATCTTATTTTTCGCTTGCATGGCTTGCCTCTTCACATTGTGTCTGACCGGGGGTTCAGTTTACCTCAAAGTTCTGGAGAGCCCTATATAAACTCCTGGATGTGAGATTGGACTTTTCCTCAGCCTATCACCCCCAGTCCAATGGGCAAGTTGAGAGGATCAACCAGATCATGGAGAATTATCTCCGCCACTTCATCTCTTCACAGCATGATTACTGGGTAGCGCTTCTTCCATGGGCCGAGTACTCGTACAATAACCACACAAGTGAGTCCACCATTTCCACACCACTCTACATTGTGTACGGTCAACATCCTAGAGTCCCTCTTCCTGTGACGGCTACATCCTAGGTACCCGCAGCTGCCTTTGATTTGGGGACTTTCTGCATATCTAGCAACAGACCCGATCCCCTATTCTGCTAACAGTTGATCGCATGAACTGAAAAGCGGATATTAAAAGGAGAAAGCCGCCTCAGTGTCTTCCAGGTACCAAAGTCTGGCTGTCCTCAGGGAATATCCGTCTGAAGGTGCCTTCATACAAGTTTGCTCCCAGGTTCCTCTGACCCTTTGAGATACTGCAACAGATAAACCCTGTCTCCTATAAGCTTCGGCTGCCTCCTACCCTCAGAATCCCCAACTCGTTTCATGTGTCCCTCCTGAAACCAGTGATCCTGAACCGCTACAGTAAGACTCCTAGTCCCGCAGTTGCTCCCAGCGGTTCATCTGTGTTTGAGGTGAAGGAGATCCTGGACTGCAAGAGTGTAAGAGGAAGAACTTTTTTTTTGGTGGACTGGAAAGAGTTTGGTCCTGAGGACAAGTCCTGGGAGCCAGAAGAGAACCTTAATGCTCCTACCTTCATAAAGAAATTTCTCTCTCGCTCTGGTCCCAAGAAGAGGGGACGTAAGAGGGGGGATACTGTAGTGTCCGCCATTCCTACTGACCCCTCGGTGGCAGCGGCCATGGATCCGTGAGTGCTGGCCGGCATCTCCTTTCTAGGAGACTCCAGCAGTCACTTCCGCTCCGCTCGACTGTGTCCTGTATGGTGTGTGCGCATGCTAGGGCCAGTGAGCGCACATTAACTTTATTAAAAATCAGCCCCAATTTCTCTGGACTATTAAAGGGGCCCTCCCCTTTCACTCCCTGCCTGAGCGTTGTAAGTAATTCCCATTTTAGTCTTTGCAAATGGTCCCTCTGTGTTATCCTGTTCCCAAGTGTTCCCCTGCCCTGCTATCTGTTCCTGTATCCTGTGCTGTGTTGGTTCCTGAGTCTAGTGTTGGAGTCATGTCCTGCTGCACCTACTGTCGCCCACGACATCTGGCACAACCTGCTGCACCTGCTGATATCCACCACGTCTGATGCAACCTGCTTTCAACCGCCACATCTGGCACAACCTGCTGCACCTGCTGTCATCAGCCATGTCTGGCACAACCTGCTGCACCTGCTGTCATCCGCCAAGTCTGGCGCAGCCTGCTGCACCTACTGTTGTCTGCCACGTCTGGCGGAACCTGCTGCACCCACTGTCATCTGCCACGTCTGGTGCAACCTGCTACACCTGCTGTCATCCGCCATGTCTGGAGCAATCTGCTGCACCTGCTGTCTGGAGCCACATCTGGCACAACCTGCTGCAACTACTGTCGTCCGTCACGTCTGGTGCAACCTGCTGCACCTACTGTCATTCACCACATCTGGCGCAACCTGCCTCATCCAGTCCCATCCGTTCTAAGGCCTCTGCCACTGTCTGGACTATTCAGGTACCCTTGTGCTGGACTTTGTATTGACTGGGTGCTTTGTTGTTTGGCCAGCTGCCTCCCCGCTACAGCGGAGCGGCATAGTGGGTCCACATACCCACAGATCGTGACAAACTCGGTCAAGGATAAAAGTTGTGATTGGAGCCAATGTGTAAGTATTCATCTTTTGGCTACCAATAGCAAAGCATGTAGTGCCAATGGAGCATGACAGGCATCAGGCATCAAATGAAACAAGAGAGGCAATGGGTCTAAGGTTATCCCCCAGGTGTCCGATATTAACGTTATGATGTCAACCCAATATTGTTTTATATCTGGGCTTGTCCACATGCCATGAAACAAGTCTGACTTTGGCGTATTGCATCTTGGACATGCTATTAGCCAATCTGGTTCGTTAGGGTGTTGAGGTATGAATGAATTTGAAATGGGTTTCCCCCCATTATTCACATATGACAGATTTTTTTTTTTTATCAAATCTTTGTTTTATTGAAAATATACAACAAGATGAACAGTATAAAAGAAAAGCATCCGCACATAGATCACGGGAAATCGCAGATAAATCTCACGGCACGCAGGCCGAAGTTCTGTTCAATAATGATCATGCAGGAAGAGAAACAATAAACAATAAAGTAGTAACGTTAGTAACAATAAACTGGGTACCCATGACAGAGCGTGAGAGAAAATGAGATACGAAAGAGATACAGAGAGAGAAAACCAATGTCTTGTCAGGTTTGAGAGGGAAGGGGTATTGTTACGGTCTCCCCATGTGGAGGAGGTCTGTACAATCTTAAGAGCAACTACACTAGCCACCTCCCATAGATCCTAAGGGGCTAGGGAAAGCTCAGTTTGGGAGGGGACGAGAGGCCCGAAAAGTCAGCCACGGAGACCACACCTTCAGATAGTCTTCATGCTTTCTGAGTTCCCAGCTCAAGAGCTCCTCCATCCTGCCAACAGAGTCCATCTTATCTAACCACTCACAGAAAGTCGGGGGTGCGGATGATTTCCAGTGGAGTGGAATCAGTAGTTTCGCCACTGTAATCATTTGAGTTATCAGATCATTACGCTTCGGGCGGAAGTTTTGAGATGGAGCCCATAGGAGGACTAGAGGAGCCCCGAGGGGGAGCACTTGTTTCGTTACTTTCTGGATTGTGTCAGACACTTTATCCCAGAAGGGCTTGATCGAGGGGCAGTCCCACCAAATATGCGATATGCTACCCACGCCCACATTGCACCTCCAACACTGGTTGGTTGGAATCAGATTGATTTTGTACAAAAAATCTGGAGTTCTGTACCACCTGGTTGTGGTTTTAAAGGAGTTCTCCTGAATTTTAACGCATCTAGAGAAGCCAAATACGTGCTTTAGAATAAAAGACGTATCTTCCCTGCTGAAGATAACTTCCAGTTCCTTCTCCCAGGCCAGAAGAAAGCTGGGTTTGGCAGGAGAGCCATCTAAAACCAAGCCAGAGTATATTTTAGAGACTAGGCCCTTAGGAAGAGCAGGTAGCAGCAAATATGTCTCCAACCAGGAGGGCTCTGAGATATCCGGAAACATCTTCAGGAAGAGGCTGCTTGTTTCTTTGAAACCTAAGGAGTGCAAGAAGGGGATGGGTGGATGAGTATCTGCAGGCAAAAGGGATTGTAAGGTGGGAACTTGCCCCTCACCAAAAGTATCGACTACAGTATTGTATTTTAAAGAGGACCAGTAGGTATCAGGGACAGCTGTGCAATTAGTGAGTATCGGGAGTAGGTGGAGCGGTGTAAGTGGTAGTGTTTTTTTCACCGGAGTGCAGTCGCAGAAAAATTTCTGGGATACTAAAACAGTGCCTTTAATTGTGGGACTTATGGAGCTTGTAAGTCCCGTTTTTAAAAAAGGGCACCAGAGTCGAGCTTGTAGACCTGGAGAAAGAAGAGCTCTTTCCGCAACTAGGGCTGGAGACATGTCTCTGGTCCTGTTCAAGGAAACCCACCTACCCAGGTGTATGGCTTTATAATAGGTGAGAATGTCCGGAAGGCCCATACCCCCGGAGCTGGATTTGAGAATCAGGTGTCTATGTGCTAGTCGTGGCTTTTTAGAATTCCAGAGAAATTTGGAGAATAGAGACTTGATGGAGCTAAAGAAAGTATTAGGTAGGTGAATGGGCATGGCTTGAAGCACGTATAGGATTTGGGGAAGAATGTAAGTCTTCAGGTAGTTTTTCCTGCCCACCCAAGATAGGAAGGGGATCCGCAGGGAATGTAGCTGGGTTTTAATCTTATTTAGCAAGGGGACGAAATTTGCGGCATAGAGTTGGGAGGATTTTTTAGTGAGCTTAACGCCCAGATATTTGATGCTATGTTGCGGCCATTGGAACGGGGCTAGCTTTTGTACCTCACATATATCCGCCAGTGGCGCTGAAACATTGAGGACTTCTGACTTGGAATAATTTATTTTGAAGTTTGAAACATAACCGAAGGAGTTAAAGGCTTGCAGTATTAAGGGGAATGCTTGTTTAGGGTTAGTGACCAGCAGCAGGAGGTCATCTGCAAAAGCAGCTGTCTTGTGGATGTGGTTCCCCAGTTGTATGCCTGAGATATCAGTAGTCTGTATGAGTTTCTGAATGAGTGTTTCTAAGGTGAGGATGAATAAGGCTGGGGAAAGGGGGCAGCCCTGCCTTGTTCCGTTATTTATGCTAAAGGAGGGTGAAATTGTGCCATTCAAGCGTAAATTAGCCTTGGGCGTAGTATATAGAGAGAAAATCGCAGATATAAACTTGTCAGGAAAGCCAAATTTATGTAGAGTGGCAAGCATGAAGGACCACCTGACCCTATCAAAAGCCTTCTCGGCATCTGTCCCTAGTAAGACTAAAGGGATCCCCTTCTGTGTAGCATGATGAATTATGTTAAGAAGTCTGGTGGTGTTATGCTTGCCTTCTCTCTCGGGCACAAACCCCACTTGTTCGGGGTTGATTAAGCGGGAGAGGAGAGGGTTGAGTCTGTTGGCCAGAAGTTTTGCCCACCACTTGAGATCCGTGTTAAGGAGGGAGATGGGTCGATAGCTTCCACATTCAGCACTATCCTTACCCTCTTTATGTATCAGGGTAATATGTGCTTCCAAAGCCTGTGGCGGTAGCGTAGAGCCCTCCAAAAGGCTATTGCATACATTAAGGAATTTGGGTAACAATACCTGTTTAAACTTTTTATAGTAGCTAATGGGGAAGCCATCAGGTCCAGGACTTTTACCATTGGGTATGGATGAAAGAACTTTGGACAGTTCGTCTAATGTAAAGGGCTGAATGAGAGCGTCTCTATCTACGTCCGTGAGGGAGGGAAGATTTATATGCTGGAGAAATTGTTCCGTGAGAGCGTGCGAGTCCGACGGTTCGGGCAAGTTGTATAAGGATGTATAGTATTGCAAGAACTCCCTTGTTATATCTCCAGTATCAGAAGATAGAGAACCAGAGGAGGTCTTGATGTCTTTGATAAAGGACAGTTCCGTACGTTTTTTAAGAAGTTTGGTCATGACTTTGGAGCCTCTATCCCCGTGCGCATAAAATTTGAAAGAGCAGCGCTGATAAATTTTTGCTGACTTAATATTAAGTAAATCCTTCAACTTCTTCCGTAAGTCACTCAAATTCCCCTGTATCTCAAGCGCTTGTGAGCGTTTACCCACTCTCTCAAGAGCAGAAATCTGCGAGAGTATGGAGTCGAGCTCCTTCCCTCTTTGTTTTTTTAAATAAGCACCAAGGGCAATGAGCTCCCCTCTGATGAAGGCTTTGTGCGTTTCCCACACAATTGGTATTGAGATGTCAGGAGTTTCGTTTCTCTGAAAGAAGTCGACAAGATGGGCAGATAGGGAAGTTACATTGCGGGGGTCATCTAAAAGGGTTTCATTCAAGGACCAAGTCCACGCCTTGGGGGGCAGGTTCTCCATGTTGAGGTTAAGGGAGATGGGGGCGTGGTCAGATAGGGTTATCGAGCCTATGCGAGGGGCAGTTGCCATAGGTAGATGTCTACTGGAGATAAAGAGATAATCGATCCTATGGTGGGACCCATGGACATGGGAATAAAAGGAGTAATCTTTAGTAGTAGGTAAATGTAGTCGCCAGACATCTATCAGGTTCAGGTGCTGGAGGCAGCTTCTAATTCTTTTGAGGGAAGAATGCGCAATGGGTGACCTGGCAGAGGACGTATCTAGTAGGGGATCTAGTGAAACATTAAAATCTCCCCCCACCACCATAAGTCCCTCTGCAAATTCTTTAAATAACTTTAATGTTTTAATTAACCATTGGGTCTGACCCTGATTAGGAGCATATAGATTCGCAAAGGAGACGGGCGAGCCAGCAAGAGTTCCTTTAATGAAAAGGAATCTACCTTCTGGGTCAGATTTAGACACTGAGTGGATGTAGGGTACATTCTTCTTAAAAGCTATGCTAACCCCTTTGGAGGAGGAGGAAGGATGAGTGCTATGGAACCAGGTTGTGTAGTGGTAGTGTGTGAGCGTGGGTAGTTTTTGGGGTTTAAAGTGGGTTTCCTGTAGAAGAATGACGTCAGCCCTCTCCTTTTTCAGGAGCGCTAAAATTTGACTCCTTTTCCTGGGGCCATTCAGGCCTTTGGTGTTGAGGGAGGTTACACAAATATCTGAACTAGTCATAGATGAGCATAAGTGGTGGAGACAGAGGGAGAGCGCCACCAGGTGGCCAAGTGACATAGCGGTGAGAGATAGACAGTTGGAGGACAGTAAATAGAGGCATCACCTTCTTGTATGGAAGTTTCAGTATCTCAGCGGGTACAAATAACATCTCGAAAATTTGGAGAGACAGGGTTAAAACTGGTATCACAAAACAAAATGATATAACAAAACAAAACAAAAGCCTGGAGTTAGGCAAAGTATGTACCATAATAACAGTACATTTCAGATCGGCAAACCAAAATAGTAGGTTTGGGATAGTGCTATGCAATGATAACATTCAAAATAACATTAAAGCTAAGTATGTAGTGGTCTAACATTATAAATCACTCTGGAAAGGGCGTGAGCCCGCAGGTTGCATATAACGAGGTTACAAAAAAGTGGCGGTGCGTAACTGCGTATACAAGGAAACAAGAGCCTTATTATGAAAAAGGACAAAAAAGGATACATGCTCCTGGAAATCGAGGGGTTCAAGTAGTGTCCATGGAGACTCTGTCAGGCGCCGATTTCCCAGATCCTTCAAGTAGTGTCCATGGAGAATCTTTCAGGCGCCGGCTTCCCAGATCTTTTGCGATTCCTGTTCGTCTTGCGTGGGTTGGCGGTTTCCCAGGGTGTGTGAGGGGGCAACGGCGGCAGGTCGGACAGGTTCTGAACCACCGCCCAGTCCGGAACCTCCAGGTCAGGAATTTTCAGGGCCACCAGTGCGACCTCTAGGTCCGCATGCTTCCGAACTGTGAATCTTCTACCTTCAATCATGAAGGAGATGCCGAAGGGGAAAAGCCATCTGTATGCGATGTTGTTGCGTCGGAGGACCTCCGTGAAGGGTTTCAGAATTTGACGTTTGGATAACGTGGTTCTTGACAGATCTTGGTAGACGGAGATCCTCGAACCCTCCCACAAGAGGGAATCACAAAGTCTCGAATGCTTCAAGATGTCATCCCGGACTTTTGAGCTAAAAAGGCGGCAAATAACGTCACGTGGAGGCTCTTGGGGCTTAGGTCTGGCTCGTAGAGCCCTGTGAACCCTTTCCATGTTGATTTCATCCCGGTAGCTGTCGCCAAGTATTTTAACGAAAATTTGTTTGATCGAGGTATACAAGGATTCGTCCGGAATTGATTCAGATACGCCCTTCAAGCGCAAGTTATTACGGCGCCCTCTGTTGTCTTGGTCTTCCAGCCAGTCCATGACCGAGTTCAGGTGGGTCTGACAGGCGGTAAAAGAGGACGTGGAAGCTTCTGCGTGGTGGATTAGGTGGGCTTGTGTAGACTCCAATTGCTCGACTCTGTTGCCAATCTGGCGGACTTCTTGTTTGATGTCACCTAGCTCTTTGACGACCGGTTCTAGTGCCTTGTTCAGAACCCTGCTAATAAAAGATCTGGAGACGGGCAAGTCCCTGGTAGACGCGGTGTCATCTATGTCGCTGTCAGCATCTGCTACGTTTGCAGCTTGGGCCTTAACAGACATGACTTTCTCGTGTCCAGCGGTAATGGAGAGGTGATCTCTGGCGTTTGGAAGTTGAGGCTTTTTAACGAAGTTATCCAGACTTGTTGCTTTAGACTGTACAGAAGCGTCTCTTGCTTTTTGTTGCCCAATCTTGACCATCATACAAGCAGCTAGGTCTGCGGGTAGGTAGAATCAGGTAATTAGACCATGTGTAAGGTTATGGAGGTTTCATTGCTGATGGTAAAGCTTTTTGGATGCCGATCCGAGAAGAGTGGACAAGTTAATGCAGCATAGATACGGTGGTATGTCCCCTATTCAAGAGGTGCAAATCTGTGGGCAAGAGGGCTTCCTCAGAAATTAGTACCATCCATATAATAGTATAGTGACAATAACAATATGGTTCCAGATGGCAATGTGCTGGGGAGCTGCAGGGATATTCCAGTGCAATATAGGTGGAGCAGGGTGCAGATGCGTAGGATGCCCCTTGTGTTTCCCGGTCTGGCCCAGGTATGGCAGTTAAGGGCCTGATATGTGTGGGCACGCTGGCTACAGCAGCTGGCCCCCTCAGCCAGGTGCAGGGTATAAGTAGGCCAGAAGGGTGGTGTTTAATTCTGGTCCCCTCTCCCTCTCACCTCCAGGTCAGCTCAGCCACAGGTGCCCAGGATTCCCCCTGTGAGGCCTCCAGCGGGGTGTCCGTTATCTGGGAACTGGGGGGGGGGCTCGTCCGTGAGCGGGGAGGCCCAAATCGAGGCCGCGGCTTCTCCTCCCGCGGTAGGCCGCAAGTCCAGCGGCGGGACACGGCCGAAACAAGGTTGGCAAAGCAGCCTTCTCCAAGTCCTCCACACCAGGACGAGGGTGGAGGGCTGACAGGCAGACCTAGAGGGGCTCCGGTGAGTGCTCCGGGCGGGGATCTCTGATGCGCGGCCGCCGCGCCTCTAGTAATCGAGGCCGCGGCTTCACTCGTGTCGCTAGGCCGCAAGATGGCCGGCGGCCCAGTGAGGCCGGGGAGGTCTGAATCCGAGCGTGGCCGTGCGGGGGTGTCGATACACCTACCGGAGAGCCGCTGTCCGCGGTCAGAGGAGGGTAATCCCCGGTCTGCACTCGGCGTAGTCAGGAGCTCTGCAGCGATGCGTCCGCTCCGGTCCACGGCAAGCCACGCCCCCCCTATGACAGATTTTTTAACTTTATCCCAATACAAAAGTATTGCAGTATATTATAATAGTGATCGGAGAATCGCATATTAAAGTCCCCTAGTGGGACTAGTAAAAAAGTTTTAAAAAAATGACATTACTTAACCTGTACGGTGAACGCCGTAAAAAATTAAATAAAAAACTATGGACAAATTGCTGTTTTCTGTGAATCCTGACTTTAAAAAAATGTGATTAAAAAGTGATCAAAAAGTCGCATATACTCCAAAATGGTACCAATAAAAACTGCAAGCCTTCCCGCAAACAAAAAAGCCCTCATACAAATGCATCGGCGAAAAAATAAAAACGTTACGGCTCTTCAAATATGCAGACACAAAAACAAATAATTTTGAAAAAAAAGCGTTTTTACTGTGTAAAAGTAGTAAAACATACAAAATTTATATAAATTTGGTATCGTTGCAATCGTAACAACCCGCTGAATAAAGTTATTGTGTTATTTATACCACACTGTAAACGGCGTAGATTTAGGACGCAAAAAAGAGTGCTGAAATGTCTGATTTTTTTCTATTCCCCCCCCAAAAAAAATAATAAAAGTTAATCAATAAATAAATATGTACCTCAAAATGGTGCTATTAAAAAATACAACTTGTCCCGCAAAAACAAGACCTTATACAGCTATGTTGACGCAAAAATAAAAAAGTTATAGCTCTTGGAATGCGACGATGGAAAACCGTAAAAAATAGCTTGGTCATTAAAGAGGCTCTGTCACCACATTATAAGTGGCCTATCTCCTACATAACGAGATCGGCTGCTACTGCGGTAGTTACGCCACTGGTCACAGGGCACAGTTAGATGGTGGTGATTGGTGGTGTCTGAGACAGCACCAGTCACCACCAACGTCATCTAGGAAGGTAGCAGTGATGCCACCTCTAGGAGCGCTCTGATTGGTCGGTCTGTAATGACCGACCAATCAGAGCACCGGCGGGTCTTTTGATTACCGACACCGCTCCGCACACCACCATTCCGTTTTGAGGCAATGTGCAGATCGGTTGAGAGACTGTCTGTGTGTGCTTTGCTGGGATTTGTGCAGAACGCACTACTGTGTAAAAAATAAGATCCTTTTTTTACTGCTGCTGTCTGATCACGATCAGTCTTTTTTTTGTGATCAGACAGATTTTTTGGCCCTTTCCCTGTTCTTGGGCCTGTTCTTCTCCCTGTCCTACTCCATCCCCTCCCTGTCCCAATACACATTATATTTTTTCACCCACACTTTACCGTATTGTGCGTCCTGCGCTGAGTGCTGATCAGTGGTGCACATCACTGATCAGCATCTTACAGTTTTTTTTTTAGTAAGATAACGTCAGTTAGTGATTTTTAGAGCCTAGTTTTACTATAGCACATTAGTTAGACTACAGTTTTTTTTAGTAATAGATAGCGTCAGTTACTGACGAACGTTCAGGTTTTTTTTAACTGACGTTCATAGAGTAAATTTTTAGAATCTAGTTTTACTGTAGCACATTAATTAAACTACAGGTTCTTTTAGTAATAGATTGTGTCAGTTAAGGCCTGTTCACATCACCGTTCACTTTCATTTCCAGGGTTCCGTCGGAGGTTTCCGTCCACAGCTTCCGTTTGCATCACCATTGATATCAATGGTGACGGAAACACTGCTAATGGTTTCCGTTTGTCACCGTTCCGGCAGGTTTCCGTTTTTCCGACAGAATCAATAGTGCAGTCGACTGGCTCTGGGGCCATGCACGGACCGTGGAAACCACGGTCGTGTGCATGCCCCCATATGAATGAATGGGGCCGCAAAAGCACGTTCGTGTTCATGGGGCCTTAGAGTACAGGTTTTTTTTAGTAATAGATAGCATCAGTTACTAACGGACGTTCAGTTTTTTTCTAACTGACGTTCGTACAGTGAATTTTACATAACGTAGATTGTTTTAGTAAATTTTTTTACTGTTATAGTTTAATTTTATTCTTATTTAGACTTCCTTTTTATATCTACCTATTCTTTTTTATTTTTCTTCTTTTTTTTTTTTTTTAATTCTTCTTATCTTCTAATTTCTGTTCACTAAACACATGTAAAAACACTACACACACCCCCCTGTGTAAAAATAAAAGTTGATTGCACATGTTAAAACACCAAACACCCCCCTGTAATAAATTAAAATGTTTCAATTGTCCAGAAGGATGTATTCAGTTGAGTAGTCATACGCCATCATTGCCTCTGACACTGATACGGCCAGTGAGGGAGACGAGGAATATGCCCCACTCCTTTTTGTTTCCTACACTTCTTCCTCCTCCATTGATGAGGAACCCCCCCAAAGGCGACCCAGGAGAGCAGCTGAGGCAACCCCAATGATTGATACCGTGTGGACTCCACCCCCCGAAAATTCCAGATTTTATAGGCAGCTCAGGAATTCGGTTTGAGACTGAAGGCCTCACAGAAATGGACTTTTTCAAGGTCTTTTTCTCTGAGGAGTTTGTTAATTTAATGGTAGCCCAGACGAATCTGTACGACCAACAATTTTTAACCCAAAACCTCAATACATCATTTGTTAGGTGGACCCCTGTGTATGTAACAGAGATAATGACATTTTAGGGCCTTGTGCTGCATATGGGACTAGTGAGGAAGCCAGAGATTAGGCAATACTGGAGTACAGATATTTTGTACAACACCCCAATTTTCCGCATGGTCATGACCCGGACACGCTTCGAAGCGATTTTAAATTCTTGCATTATAATGATAATGCACAGTGCCCGCCCCAGGACGACCCCACATTTGACCGTCTATTGAAAATCAGGCCAATCATTGATCATTTCAGCACCAAATTGTCAAAAGTGCATACCCCCGATAATTATATTTCCATAGAGGAGTCCCTTGTTTCATTTTAAGGGGAGTCTTAAATTCCGCCAATACCTGCCCAATAAGAGGGCAAGGTATGGAATTAAATTGTACAAACTGTGTGAGAGTACATCTGGGTATACACACAGGTTTAGGGTTTACGAAGGGAAGGACTCTATTATTGAATCCCAAGAATACCCTCCCGTCCTGGGAGTTAGTGGGAAAATAGTGTGGGATTTAATACACCCATTGCTGGACAAGGGTTATCACCTTTACATGGATAACTTCTATACCAGCATTCCACTATTTAGGTGACTTTCTGCCAGAAGTACTGCAGCGTGCGGTACTGTGCGCAAAAATCAGAAAGGCCTCCCTAAAACACTGCTTAGCCAAAGGGGTGAGGGTAGGGAACTATGCAGCAATAACATGTTGTTCGTCAAATATAAGGACAAGAGGGATGTACTTATATTGACCACAATTGATGGCAGTGGCAGCACCCCTGTCCCTGTACGAGGTACCACCACAGTTACCCACAAGCCAAATTGCATACTGGGCTACAATAAGTACATGGGTGGGGTTGATCTCTCTGATCAAGTACTAAAGCCGTATAGTGCCCTGTGGAAAACAAAGGTATGGTACAAAAAGCTGGCCGTGCACATTATACAGATGCCATTGTATAACGCTTACGTGCTATCCCTATGTGCAGGCCGGACAGGAACTGTCATGTCCGTGGCTGTGGGCCGTCAGGTTCACTCTCCTCCTGACGGCCACAGCCATGGGTTTGCAAGCGTTGGCTCCAGTCTCCTCCTCAGTAAACGCCAGCACTCACTTCCACTCACCTCGGCCGGTATGGCACAGTGGGTCCATGAACCCAACGGGACAGTACGCTCAGGCCATGGACCCCGCTGGTCGATCCAAGACCAAGATGACGTCACAAGAGATGTGGACGGATATGCTAGACCTCCGGTCTCGACAGGACCAGCTCCTCAAGGCCTTGAACATAATTGCACGTCGGCAGGAGGCGCTAGCTGTCGTTCCTCCTAGTACACCTCCTGCCAGTTTTGATCCTCAGACTACACCTCCTGGCAGTGTTGATCCACTTCCTGACCGCTATGATGGAGACGCAGGTACCTGTAGTGGATTTTTGAACCAGTGGCAGATCCACTTCAGCCTGTTTGCAAGGGCATTTTCGTCTGATGGCGCAAGGGTCGCTTTCATCATCTCTCTCCTCACTGGCAAGGCCCTTGCATGGGCGAATCCTATCTGGGAGAGACAAGGACCAGAGACCCGTGACTTCCAGGGGTTCCTCCGGACATTTCACATGGTGTTTGAGGAGCCTGGACGAGTCTCGTCTGCAGCGGCCTCCTTGCTGAACCTACGCCAAGGAGCCACCTCCGTGGTCGAGTACGCCATCCACTTCCACACCCTGGCGGGAGAACTGTTGTGGAACAATGACGCTCTGGTGGCTACATTCTGGCAGGGACTGTCTCCTAAGATTAAGGACGAACTTGCCGCTCGAGATCTACCGACTACCCTGGATGACCTCATCCTTCTGGCCGCCCGGATTGATATAAGGATCCGAGAACGGCTCCAAGAAGCTCATTGGGAGGGAGACCTTCCTAGTCCGGTCCCTACCCTGCAGCAACCTCTGCTGTCCTCAGATGCCGACCCACCTAAGGAGTCTGTGAGGATGGACCAGTGTAAGCTATCTACCCAGGAGAGACAACGCAGACGCACTTCGGGACTCTGTCTATATTGCGGCCTCAGAGGCCATCTTATGCGTCTGTGTCCCCAAAAGCCCCAAAGCTTAGGGTCGGTAGGAGAGACAACCTTGGGTAAAGAAGGACTTCCGTCTAAATTATCTGTCCCCTGTGACAATAGTGTCCGGCGAGAAAACGCATCGGGTCTCTGCGTATCTGAACGCTTCTAATTTCATTCGTAGAGACCTGGTGAATCTTCTCCAATTGCCCACTACCCATCTGGAGAGGCCATTGGTGGTTGCAGCTGTAAATGGACTACCTCTGCCAGACCCAGTTATAGCTGTGACCAAGCTGCTGAGTCTCCAAGTAGACTCCGAGCTTCTCTCGTTCTTTGTCTTGTCCAAGGCCATTAACCCCGTGCTGCTGGTCCTGCCTTGGCTCCGACTACATGCCCCAGTTCTGGACTGGAACTCTGGAGAGTTTCTCCAGTGGGGCGCCGAGTGTCACAACCGTTGCCTGGTGCAGATTCGTTCGGCTCAGCCTCCTCTGCCTCAGTCATTGGCAGGATTGCCTGGTCATTATGCAGCATTTTCAGACGTCTTCACCAAGAGGGAGGTGGAGACGCTGCCCCTACATCGGCGTATGACTGTCCTATCCAGCTGATTCCTGGTGCATCCCTTCCCCGTGGTAGGGTATATCCTCTCTCCTTGCCAGATACTCTGTCCATGTCTGCCTATGTTAAAGAGAACTTGGAGAGGGGCTTCATACGAAGGTCTTCCTCCCCGGCAGCAGCTGGGTTCTTCTTCGTCAAGAAAAAGGATGGTTCCCTGCGTCCTTGCATCGACTACCGGGGTCTCAACCAGATCACGGTGCAAAATAAGTATCCATTGCCATTTATCTCAGAACTGTTTAATATTATACTATTCCAAGATTTTTTCCAAACTAGACCTGCGTGGGGCTTACAACCTAATCCGGATGGAAGACTGCATTTAACACCCGTGACGGATACTATGAAAATCTAGTAATGGCCTTCGGCCTGTGTAATGCTCCCGCAGTCTTCCAGGAGTTCGTTAATGACATCTTCCGTGACCTTCTCTATATTTAAGTAATAGTCTATCTTGATGACATCTTGATTTTTTTCCAGATCCTATGACTCATCAGAGACATGTCCGTCAAGTTTTGTTGCGGTTAAGAGAGAATCGTCTGTACGCCAAGTTGGAGAAGTGCGTATTTGAGAAAGATGCTCTACCCTTCCTGGGCTACATCGTCTCAAATCAAGGTCTCAAAATGGATCCTGAAAAGATAAAGTCCGTCCTGGAATGGCCACGCCCTCAAGGCTTGAGTGCCATACAGCGCATTCTGGGATTCGCCAATTTTTACAGACCTCACTAAGAAGGGCATGAACGCCAAGGTGTGGATTCCTGAGGCAGGTGTCCGCATTCAATAGCCTGAAGAGTGCCTGTTCCAGAGAGGTTCCAAGGGCAAGTAAATGGTATGTGGATATTTCTCTAATCTCTTCTCTTCCGCAGAAGTCAACTACTCGATTGGGGATAGGGAGTTACTGACCATCAAATTAGCTCTGGAGGAGCGAAGACATCTACTAGAGGGCGCAGCTCATCCCATCCTAATTTTTACAGACCACAAGAATCTCACCTATCTCCAGACAGCCGAATCCTGAATCCTCGTCAGGCCAGTTCGTCGCTGTTCTTTACCAGTTTCCAGTTTGAGCTCCATTATCGCCTGGCTGACAAGAATGTGAGGGCCGATGCCTAGTCCAGATCTTTCGAGACAGAGGACACCATGGAAATTCCACAGAATATTATTGACCCATCTTGCATTGTCTCTGTCAACCCCCTGCAAGTTGGGGACATTCTTCCAGGGTGGACCTTTGTGTGCCTGGCTGACAGAAGAAGAATCATCTGCTGGGGACAAAGTACTAAACTGACAGGTCACACGGGTACCCGTAAGACCTGAGACCTGATTGCCCATCATTTCTGGTGGCCCACGCTGCCCAAAGACGTCATGGACTTCATTTCCACCTGCTCGTTGTGTGCAGCTAAAAAGGTCACGCGCTCCAGCCGCTGCCTGTGCCAAATGCCTTCTGGCAGCATATAGATTTTCGAAGATGGCCCACTTCGTTCCGCTGTACGGTCTTCCCTCTGCTCCTCAACTGGCCAGCCTTTTCATCCAACACATCTTCTGCCTGCACGGCTTGCCGCAGCATATTGTGTCTGATTGGGGGGTTCAGTTCACCTCAAAGTTCTGGAGAGCCCTCTGCGGACTCCTCGGTGTGAAGTTGGACTTTTACTCAGCCTACCATCCTCAGACCAATGGTCAGGTCGAGCGGATCAATCAGATCTTAGAGAACTTCCTACGCCACTTCATCTCCAAGCAGCATGATGACTGAGTGCAGCTGCTTCTGTGGGCTGAGTTCTCATATAATAATCACACCAGCGAGTCCACAAGGAATACACCGTTCTTCATTGTCTACGGCCAACACCCACAAATTCCTCTCTCGGTGCCCGATACGTCCGAGGTACCAGCTGACTCTGCTTTTAGGGACTTCCTGCATATCTGGCAGCAGACTCGATCCCCCATCCTACTGGCAGTCGACCGCATGAAACAGAAGGCAGACACAAGGAGAAGAGAACCTCCTCAATTTCTCCCTGGCACGAAGGTCTAGCTGTCCTCTAGGAATTTCTAGGGTGCCATCATACAAATTTGCTCCCAGGTTCCTCGGACCCTTCGAGATCATGCAGCAGATCAACCCTATCGCCTACAAGCTTCGGCTGCCTCCTACCCTCAAGATCCCCAACTCCTTCCATGTCTCCTTCCTGAAGCCGGTGGTTCTGAACCGCTATACCAAGACTCCTAGTGCAGCGGTTGCCTCCAGCGGCCCTTCAGACACCTTTGAGGTTAAGGAGATCCTGGACACTAAAAATGTAAGAGGGAGAATCTTTTATTTACTAGATTGGAAGGTGTTTGGTCCATAGGAATGGTCCTGGGATCCAGAAGAGAATCTCAATGCTCCTACCCTCGTTAAGAGGTTTCTCTCTTGTTCTGGTCCCAAGAGTAGGGGGCGTAAGAGAGGGGATACTGTAACGTCCGTGGTGGCTGACCACGAACTCCTTCCACCCAGTCGACACCATTCTATCCAGAGATGTCTGCACATACGGCCGTCCTGTTCCACAGTAACTACCAGGGTGCGCTCGCGAGCTCAGTCCAGACTCAAGGAGCCAAAGCTTACGCAGGTGGGAGATTGAGCTGATTGCTCCCAGAGCACCCTGGGCTATAAGAAGGGCTGTGCCCCTTCCTCCCATGCCTGAGCGTTGTTGTCATACCCAAAGTTTGTATATGCAAATGGTCTCCTAGTGATTTCCAGTACCCAGTGTTCCCCATTCCTGTACCTGTATCCTGTAACCTGTATACTGTGCTATCCTGGTCAAGTGCTGTGCTGAGCTGTAGTTGTGCTGTCCTGCTACTCCACGCTTGACGTCTACCTGCTGCCTAGTCCCAGCGAGCCTGTCTTGCTACTGTCCGAGCTGCCACAGGTACACTATACGAACTATAGACTGTGACCTGTATCCTGTTGGCCAGCTGCCATACTGTCAAGGCGGTATGGCCCAGTGGGTCGACGAACCCAACGTGACAGTATGTATTGAGCTTGGTTGTTACTATGTATATAACTCCAGAACCAAGCTCAGTACATATATATATATAGCACCAGAACTAAGCTCAGTACATAAATACAGCACAAGCATAAATGCAGCTCAGTACAGGGATCATTTGCTAATTCAGTTTAACCCCTGTCATATAAGTTTGTACGGCATAAAACTACAGCTCCCAGTATAGCCAGAACGATGGTAAGAATATGTTGGGAGTTGCTATTTCACATTTTGTGGTGCTGTGGGGTGGCATCTGTTTCTTATCCATCTGTTCCTGACCTCTATGATGACACCTCCTGGTCACGACCCATTTCTGCAGTTTGCCACTCAGATGTCTTCAGCTTCTCACTTTTCCAACATTTCAACACCTATAAGCGAAGAGAAAATTCTCATGGTGCCACACACAATGCCCCTAAATATAATAGCGCCATACACTGCACCTCTATTTATAATAGAACCATACACTGTGTCCCTGATTATAATAGGACCATTCACTGTACCCATGAATAAAATTGTGTCAAACACTATAAAGTAATGCACCATACACACACACACACACACACACACACACACACACACACACACACACACAGTGCCCCCTATAGATGGTTCCCCTCATAGAGCCCTCTGTAGATAATGCTCCCCGTAGAGCCCTCCGTAGATAGTTCTCCCCATAGAGGCTCCCTGTCGTGTTATTATTATTGTTCCCTTTAGCTTGTGCCCCCTGTAGCATCCCCTGTAGATAGGGCCTGCTGTAGCATTTCCTGTAGCCCCCTATATAGTCCTCCCCTGTATGTAGTGCCCCCTCTATATTCCTCCCCTGCAGTTAGTGCCCACTATATAGTCCTCCCCTGCAGTCAGTGCCCCTATATAGTCCTGCCCTGTAGTTAGTTCCCCTATATAGTCTTCCCTGGTAGTTAGTGCCCCTATATAGTCCTGCCCTGTAGTTAGTGCTCCCTATATAGAGCTCCCCTGTAGTTAGTGCCCCCTATATAGTCCTCCCCTGTAGTTAGCACCTCCTATATAGTCCTCCCCTGTAGTTAGTGCCCCCTATATAGTCCTCCCCTGCAGTCAGTGCCTCTACATAGTCCTACCCTGTAGATAGTTCCCCTATATAGTTCTCCCCAGTAGTTAGTGCCCCTATTTAGTCCTGCCCTCTAGTTAGTTCCCCTTTCTAGTCCTCCCCGGTAGTTAGTGCCCCCTATATAGTCCTTCCCTGTAGTTAGTGCCAACTATCTAGAGTTTCCCTGTGGTTAGTGCCCCCTATATATTCCTCCCCTGTAGTTAGCGCCTCCTATATAGTCCTTCCCTGTAGTTAGTTTCCCCTATATAGTCCTCCCCTGTAGTTAGTGCCCCCTATATAGTCCTCCTGTCACAACGCGGGGGTGTGGACCCACTGGGCCGTACAGCGTAGTGGGATGGCAGCTGGCCAAACAGGTAGAGTACAGCTGGGGTAACGTAGACAGTAGCCATACAGGCACATCCAGGACCAGGCGGGAAGACGTCAGATGAGGCATAGCAAAACAGGCGTAGACTGCAGCACAACACGGTAACAGCACAGCACGGCACTAGATCTGGGTAACACGGAAACAGGATACGGGATACAGGAATTAGGTACACTGGGAAACTGGAAGACACTGGGAGACCATTAGCACGACAAACTATGGGTAACAAACAATGCTGTGGCAAAGAGCAAGAGGGCAGAGCCCTTTTTATAGCCCAGGGCATCCTGGGCTAGATTGCAGACTTCCTGCAATATGCGCGCATTGGTCCTTTAAGACAGTCTCGATGTCCGGAAGTGAGAGCCAGCACCTCACAGGAGGACAACGCTGAACACAAGTAGGATGTCCATGGCCACGGCCGTCGAGGTTTAAGTTGGGACGATGGGCCGTGGCCATAGATGTTACACCTCCCCTGTAGTTAGTGCCCCCTATATAGTCCTCCCCAGCATTCAGTACCCCTATATATTCCTACCTTGTAGATAGTTCCCCTATATAGTCCTCCCCTGTAGTTAGTGCTCCCTATATAATCCTCCCCTATAGTTATTGCCTCCTATATTTTCGTCCCCTGTAGTTAGTGCCCCTATATAGTCATCCCCTGTAGTTAGTGCCCCCTAAATAGTCCTCCCCTGTAGTTAGTGCCCCCTATATAGTCCTCCCCTGTAGTTAGTGCCCTCTATATAGTCCTCCCCTGTAGTTAGTTCCCCCTACATAGTCCTTCCCTAGATAGTCCTCCCCAGTAGTTAGTGCCCCCTATATAGTCCTCCCCCTAGTTAGTGTCCCCTATAGATAAGGCCCCCACACTGCTCACAGCAAAGGAAAAAAAAACATTATATGCTTACCTGTCCAGTAGCCACGCCGTCCTCCAGCGACGCCAGACCTCCTCCAGCGGAACGACGCAGCGGCGCGATGACATGATTTCGCTGACTGCATCATCGGTAAAGCGCAAAATGTCGAGGCATCATGTGCCTCGCCAGGGCAGCACTAGTTAATTCAATTGTATCCGCTTACAATTGAATGCAGGAGACTGCTTTTGGTTTCCCGCTTCACCCCGTTTCTGCGAACCTGATGCAATTTTAACAACTGGTTCGGGAGAACCAGCGCAAACCGTCCAGATCCCAACCCTGGGCGGAACCCCTCATGAATATTCATCAGCAGTCATTTTGTTAAGAAACAAAATACAGGACAACTGCAATGTAAGTTACTAGAAGAAAATCTCAGTCACATAGAGCAGAATATATTTATCATATGATTCTAGAAGTATAGCTTCGAAGACAAAGAAAAATAACATTTTTGTGACAGATATTCTTTAAATCCATCTGGCTCAGTACTATATGGTGCCCATATGGCGCCGTGTGGTGCCATATGGGGCCTCTGTATGGGGCCATATTAAGGGGATCTTCTCCCCTAGAAACAATACAGCTAGGAGAAAATGTCTGCATATTATGGCATCCAATGGAACATAGCACAACGTTATTTTCTGCTGCACTAATATGGAATCAGACATAAAAAAACTCCTTAACCTCTTAACGACATCCAACGTATGGGTACGTCGTTGTTGTTAGGTACTTCAACGTATGGGTACATTGGAGCGTTATGTGGTCACTGTGTCTAAAGACACGGTGACAGAGTAAATATCCCTGACAGAAGGCCATCTTTACACGTGGCCCAGGGGGTGACACACCCACCCCCCCACACACATCGGTGATCGCTGTGATTGGTCGGTCAGTTCAGACCGACCAATCGCGGCTTTTTGCGGCTATAACCTATCACTGTGCCGCAAGGCACAGTGATACGGTGGGGATTGGTGCTGTCTAGGACGGCACCAATCCCTGCCATGTACTTGTAAGGCAGTAGTGATGGTGCCACCCCCCCCCCACCCAATCGCTACCATTGACCGACCAATCATAGGCATGGTGGGCATTTCCAACGCTCTGCACCAGCTCTGCCCACCTCATTCCGGTTTGGAACGGTGAGCAGAGCTGGTGTGTGAGTCTGTGATGGCAATGTATAACGCTTACGTGCTATCCAAATGTGCAGGCCGGACAGGGTCATTCCTTAATTTTCAGGATTAGATTATCAAGTTGCTTGTATTTGAAAACCAGGCAGGGGAGAGCACAAGCACATCTGCTAAAAGTGAGGGCCCCTGTATTGTACCAGGGCAATACTTTGCCGGCATCATTCCCCAAACTGCAAAGAAGGGAAGATCCCAAAAAAGGTGCAGAGTGTGTAGCAAAAGGGGCATAAGAAGGGACACCACTTATCAGTGTGACACCTGCCCTGAGAAATGTGGCCTGTGCATAAAGGATTGCTTCAAGGCTTACCACACATCTATGAATTATTAATTTTATTATTCATGTGCCCTTTTATTATACTGCTGTTTTGCTCTTCACAACAAGCACATGTCCCCACATTATATATTGAAATACCAGTAAATACGGCCTAATTCAAATAAATTCAGACACAAAACCTGTGGAGTCAAAATACTAACTATACCCTTAGATAAGTTCCTTGAGGGGTGTAGTTTCCTAAATGGGATCACTTTTTGGGTGTTCTTACTGTTTTGGTCCCTCAGGAGCTTTGCAAATGTGACATGGCCTCCACAAATCAATCCAGCAAAATCTGAATGCCAAATAGCACTTCTTCCCTTCCGATCCCTGCTGTGTGTCCAAACAGCTGTTTATGACCACATATGGGGTATTGTTTTACTCAGGAGAAACTGATCTACAAATGTTGGGGTGCTTTTTCTGCTTTAGTTCTTGCGGAAATGAAAAAACAATTAGCTAAACCTACATTTTATTTAAAAAAATGTAGATTTTCATTTTCACGGCCTAATTTCAATAATTTCTGAAAAACACCAATGGGGTTAAAATGATAACTATACCCTTAGATAAGTTCCTTGAGGGGTGTAGTTCCCTAAATGGGGTCACTTTTTGGGGGTTTCTACTGTTTTGGCACTACAAGACCTCTTCAAACCTGACATGGTGCCTAAAATATATTCTAATAAAAAGGAGGCCCCTAAATCCACTAAGTGCTCCTTTGCTTCTGAGGCTTGTGTTTCAGTCCATTACCACATGTGGGATATTTCTAAAAACTTCAGAACCTGCGCAAAAAATATTGAGTAAAGTTTCTCTGGTAAAACCTTCTGTGTTATAGAAAAAAAAATGGAATAAAACTGATTCTCTGCAAAAAAAAAAATATTTGTAAATTTCACCTCCACTTGCTGTAATTCCTGTGAAGCACCTAAAGGGTTAAGCAACTTTCTAAAAGCTGTTTTTAATACTTTGAGGGGTTAGATTTTTAAAATGGGGGGATTTATGGGGGGTTTCTAATATATAAGGCCCTTGAAATCACTTTAGAACTGAACTTGTCCCTAAAAAAATAGCCTTTTGAAATTTTCTAGAAATTGTGAGGAACCGCTGCTAAAGTTCTAAGCCTTGTAACGTCCTTGAAAAATAAAAAAATGTTCAAAAAATGACGCCAACATAAAGTAGACATATTGGATATGTGAACTAGTAACTATTTTGTGTGGTATAACTATCTGTCTTACAAGCAGATACATTTAAATGCAAATTTTTTAAAATTTTCTCAAAATGTTGGTGTTTTTTTTTACAAATAAACACTGAATGTATCGACCAAATTTTACCACCAACTTAAAGTCCAATGTGTCATGAGAAAACAATCTCAGAATCGCTTGGATAGGTGAAAGCATTCCAGAGTTATTACCACATAAACTGAAAAAAAATGGCATGGTCCATAAGGCGAAAACAGGCTGTGTCCTTAAGGGGTTAAACCCTCAGTGAAATTTAGAAGTATATGGAAGTACAAATACGTATAAGCTCTAATTTATGATTAGTACAAAATAATTAAGGAAATGTATTTACGAAGTTACACTAGTTATAATTGTCGATTATGGGGTAGATCCATTAAGACTGTCATTTTATATGTCAGTCTTAATATGAAGCCTGCAGAAGTAAGACGCATGCCTCTTAATACATTTTTTACATATTCTGCTGTCCATGTGCCTGAAATGGAAATCCATGCCGGCTGATAGCCGATGTAGAATTCCGCTATTATAGCAAATCTGTTGGGCCACTGATGGCCCCACCTCTTAACACTAAGCCCCACTTAATTTTTAAAAATGCTGTGAGCAGCGGATAATGGCAAAAAGTCACAGGCTATTGCGCAAATATGACTTACACCATAATTTGCGACTTTTTAACGCCAGAAACCTGGCATAAAGCCCTTCATATTTTCCAAACTGTGTTTAAATGTGAACTTTTACCTTTGCTATAAAACACTAGGCATAAATATCCAACAATTCCACTTTTTTTGTGGGATTTATGGTATTCACTTTTAAAATTTGTACTTGCTGATTCCTCCTTAACCATGGACTTTTTTCTCAGGAATGTGTATTTATTGCTGGCAAGATGTCCATCAACAAAAGGATTAATTGTTGTTTAAGTACTGAGTGAAATATATGTACAACAATGTTGTATTGTTTTCTTTCACATTCCAAAAATTGGACAAAGTAACTTTCTTTGAAATTGCTTCTTTGTTATTTTCACACATCATCTACTTTAAAATAATTTCACATGGATGAACTAAATTATTTGTATTTCTTGGACCTCGGATTCTTGCAAAAATTACAATATATTTTTTTAGGTTTTCGTTCAAACAATACGTGATTCATTGTTTATTTTTGAAGTCTGTATTTAAAGGCGTCACTGAACAGAAACCAGAAATCAAATATTGCCATATGTGATAATATATTGTGTTATGTTAGTGAAGGCTTTCTAAAATGACAATAAAGTCACCTTTCAAGTACAAAACTTTAAAAAGGAAAAAAAGAAAAAAGGCTTCAGAGTAACCACACAAGAATAACGTCTTCAGAATGAATTTTAGAAATGACCTCATATTAGATATGATTTTATAGTGTCCTAGTGTCTACTGTATTTGGTAACAATGACGAGATACATAGAGACATATGGATTTAATGTCACCTTAGCAAAAGGCAGTAGGTTAAAAAGACTGTCATTCACTGATTTACTACTTAACAGTAGGAAAGAGCTTTAGAACAAAATCCCAAGGGCTGTCGCAAAGATTTCTTTTTTGCCAAGGTCTCAGCAAAAAAAAAACTGTCTGCAAAGTAGAACTCAAAAAATGTACTATCTATCTATCTATCTATCTATCTATCTATCTATCTATCTATCTATCTATCTATCTATCTATCTATCTATCTATCTATCTATCTATCTATCTATCTATCTATCTATCATCTCATATCTATCTATCCCATATCTATCTATCTATCTATCTATCTATCTATCTATCTATCTATCTATCTATCTATCTATCTATCTATCTATCTATCTATCTATCTATCTATCTATCTATCTATCTCATATCTATCTATCTATCTATCTATCTATCTATCTATCTATCTATCTATCTATCTATCTATTTATCTATCTATCTATCTCATATCTATCTATCTATCTATCTATCTATCTATCTATCTATCTATCTATCTATCTATCTATCTATCTATCTATCTATCTATCTATCTATCTATCTATCTATCTATCATCTCATATCTATCTATCTATCCCATATCTATCTATCTATCTATCTATCTATCTATCTATCTATCTATCTATCTATCTATCTATCTATCTATCTATCTATCTATCTATCTCATATCTATCTATCTATCTATCTATCTATCTATCTATCTATCTATCTATCTATCTATCTATCTATCTATCTATCTATCTATCTATCTATCTATCTCATATCTATCTATCTATCTATCTATCTATCTATCTATCTATCTATCTATCTATCTATCTATCTATCTATCTATCTATCTATCTATCTATCTATCTATCTATCTCATATCTATCTATCTATCTATCTATCTATCTATCTATCTATCTATCTATCTATCTATCTATCTGTCTGTCTGTCTGTCTGTCTGTCTGTCTGTCTGTCTGTCTGTCTATCTATCTATCTATCTATCTATCTATCTATCTATCTCATATCTATCTATCTATCTATCTCATATCTATCTATCTATCTATCTATCTATCTATCTATCTATCTCATATCTATCTATCTATCTATCTATCTATCTATCTATCTATCTATCTATCTATCTATCTATCTATCTATCTATCTATCTATCTATCTATCTATCTATCTGTCTGTCTGTCTGTCTGTCTGTCTGTCTGTCTATCTATCTATCTATCATCTATCTATCTATCATTATCTATTTCATATCTATTGTCTATCATTATGTATTGCTTATCAATCTATCTATCCTTTACAGTGACCGTTTTGAAACCGAATAGTGCTGCTACGTTACACAATTAATCATATCTCACTTATCCTTTAATAGTTGCTGATCATGGGACTTTGTCAAGTTGAAATGCTGTCAGTTTCCCTGCACGTGAGTATTTGTGACTATATGGGGCCTGTATCTAGCCCTATAACCCCTTGCAAATACAAACAAATAAACACAGCTTTATACAAATTCTTGGGATGTCACATTATTATATAGACTTAAGGCCCTTTTAAATCGGCCAATTATTGAGCAAACGAGCCTTCACAGAATGCTCGTTCCCGATAATTGTCCTGTGTAAACAGGGCAACGACCAGCCAAAAAATGAGCAAACGCTCGTTCATCGGCTGATTGCATCATTTTAAATAACAAAACTATTATCGTTATCGGCAGCACATCTCCCTGTGTAAACCTGTGTAAATTATAGAAATGTATGGGGATGAGCGATCGTAGTAACGAATGCTCGTCCCAATACTAGCTCCTTGTGAAAGGAGCAAAAGAGCGCCAATCAACGAGCTGTCTCGTTGATCGGCGGTCATTTTTAATGGCCCACGTCAGGCCGTGTAATATCACCCTTACTGTAGATAAAAACAGGGAGAGAGAGAGAGGGAAGAGATCAATGAAAAGAAAAAAAACCAAGAAAGCCTTTGTCTTCAATATGTTTGTTGTTTTTCTAGACTAACAAACCATGAAGGTTTGTTACACATAAACACATGAGTAATTTTAGCTGCAGGGGATGGATGTGTTTAGAGAACCAATTACTCCGATACATTGTTGACAAAGCTTTTGTCTTGGTTTCACTTGTTGCAGTGTTCCTTTAAGACTGTAGTCACATGCTAAGCGGGCAATGTTTTAACTCCAATTTGTCAGATAACCAGATAAGCAGAATTATTGGAACCCGTCTTCAACTATTAATGGAAGTGAAAAAATGTATTATACAGTATTAATGGTGCAGCCACATTTTAGTAACTGGTGTAACATAATTTCTGTGACATAAAGTAGCTGCTTATTAATAAATTGTGATTTCTTGTTTCTCTCTCTGTAATATAAAAGCCATAAATTCCATCAAAGCAGCCGGTGTCACTTGTGGACAAGGGGACCAATGACCTTCCCTTGTTTACTGCCTTTTTCTAAATATCAGCTGAACTTCAGGAGGAACTGCTGCTCTTTTCTCCCTCCCTGCTATGACATATATTCTAGTTATTGGCCAGTGATACAAAGTTGCACAAGTATCAATCTGCATTTAAAATCAAAAGTTTTTTTTATTTTTAGGAATATATATACCCAAAGACCTGTCTACATAACCATTCAAATGGAATTCTCTGAAGTGTTTAATGCTCATCAGGGCTCATAGGAGTCAGGCAGTTCATCCTCATAAGGGTCCAGCTGAGCCCAGATCAATGAACCACAAGCTACTCTGTTTCCGAGACTCCAATATTTTCCAAACGCCTCTAATATGTAGGGCTATTTTGAATTACTTATGGCTGTTTTGAACATAATATTCTACTATGTTGCAGTCCTGTGTTACTTTTGTTTATTTGTTTTTCTGTGTTTTCCCAGTTCCAGGTCTTATCCTCATCTCAGATATTCAGGTAATATCCACAGGATATGCCAAAAATGTCTGATAGATGTGGGTCCCAGTTTTGGGACACACACCTATATCGAGAATGAGGGTCACCAGATCCCCAACTCCCTGTTGCGGGGGAAACAGCTGAGTAGAAATTATTTAGCTGTTTCCATAACTCGCATAGAACAGAATAAAGAGAGCTGCGCGCATGCATGGCCACCTCTTCACTTAGTCCCTGCCTCTAATCGGCAGCCAGCTGCTGCCTCATCGGATGGAATGAGGGTCGGGTGACTCCTGTTCCTGATATATGTGCAGGTCCCAAGACTGGATATGCCATAAAAGTCTGAGAAGAAAATAACCCATTAAACCCTTAAAGGGGTTGTGCGGGGACCAAAAATTATTAGCAGTGTACTCTCTGCAGTATGTGAGTATACTCGCTAATATACATTCCGGTCCCCCGTCGCGCTGATTCTGAGATTTTCATCGATTTTTATAGCACTGCCGGGAGACCGTAAGTCTAGTTGCACAGCCTTTTTTGATGACGATATGACTCTTTGTCATGTGGCCGGCCCTGCTGTACTCTATGCCATCGATGTACTACTGCTTGTTCATAGAATACAGCTGGGCCGGTCACATGACGAAGAGTTGTATCGTCATCAAAGAAGGCTGTGTATATATATATATATATATATATATATATATATATATGTATATGGCATGAGTTTAAGCTGGCTGCCCGAGCAAATGTCGGGTGTCCAGAAGTCAGAGACTCTCAGAGACTTTGGAGAGAAGACAGACGTTGTTTATATCACTTCTGTCTTCTCTGTTCTCAGATACATAGCACTCATTTAGCAGTGTATGGAAAAGAGGCAGCTGCTTTATTGCTCCCAATGGTGGTATACGATTACCAGATAAATTAGCTAAAATGTTTTTTTTCAAACTATAAGCCTAAATATTCTAGAAAAGCAAAAATTATATGTACAAAAATAATAAAATGCTAAACCTTCATTAAACCCATGCAAAAATCACGTTGGTAGCCCAACAAATGAAAAAGTTTTAGCCGTTAAACTAACCCATACTAAAAACGGTTGACTGTGTCTGACCCTAAAGAGCCAAAATACCCTGAGCTGGAAACTGTTAATGAAGAACACAGCCAGTCAAGAAGTCAGTACCAAATATCACAACAAAATACACTTTCAATTCATCAAGATAAGAACATAGAAACATTTCTTTAAGAAAGATGAACTTGGTCAAAAAGCCACTTTTTCTTTGGATACTCGGGTACACTGTGATCTACAGTAGCCATCACCATGAGAGGGGTGAGGAGACAGAAACTATACAACCTAATTGAATTTACATTGCTGAAATCTAGATGAAAATTATCTTTATATACTACCACTATCAGGTACTTTAGGTCCCTAGAACCTATACTTGTAGGGGAGAATACCTCGTATTACTGCATATGTTGGAACACACCTCTTTTTTTTATTATTCATACATAATTTTTGTTTAAAAAATTGCAGTGTGTTTTTTTATAAAAAAAACAAAAAAAAAACAGAGGTATAGTATGGGCTGTTAGGACGTTGTATTAGGGATACATGCAACACAGATCTGTAATGGCCTAAAATTCAAGGTCCAAAATTTAAATCTCTGGACTTTAGGGCACACGTGCACTACCATATTTTGACTCTGTGCATCATTCGAATTGTATAGAATCATAAGACAGCACTCATGGAAGTCTTTGGGGCCCTACTGCACCACCGCATGCTTCTGATTTTATACGGAATCCAACAGAAAAAAAAGTGCCAAGTTCCATCGAATGCTGTTTTACAGAGATTTCTGCTAGAAGCATCATTCCCTCACTCAACTGATATCTTAGAAGGTTGGGATGCCCTGGACCCTGGCCATTACCACAAATAGAGCAATGGCATTCATTTTAGTCTGTTTTATCAAACCACAAACTAACTTAAACGTCTCGATGTTCCTCAGTATTTGAAAATATTTATTATGATGGAATATAATAAGCAATCCCCTACTAGTGTGTTTCAGTGAATAAAAGTATAATATTACATTTTTGGCTATATTTCAATACTGATACAACATATTATTTATCAGGGCTCTTATTTTAAGGTTATAGAGTACAGTGGAACGCAGCAAGCCTCCTTTCATTTCTGACACAGTGAATTCCTTGCTGAGATCAATGAAGCCTCACTCTGTTGGGTGGAGCACAATGCAGCTTCATCTTGGACTGTGACCTTTTAAGTATGCAATATTTTTTTTATTCCTTTGTCTGGAAATCTTTTGACCTGTTTGAGTAATGGTTGATGCACATTGTGTATGTGCCCTTTAAAACTCCAAATCTGTTTACTAGAAATAACTTATCTTTATTTTTTTTCTCTCTTGCATTCACCAACTCCCCCTTCTATTCATTAAACACAATTTTTCCATCTCAGGAATGTTCAGAGAAAGTCCAAAGCAATCATTATTCTACATATTCATCACCACAACTAGAATAGCAGATAGTTTTGAAAACAAAATATTAATGCAGGTTCCCACAGTAACAGAATCTGTACTGTTCCAAATCTCTGGGCTGCCACATTAATTTTTTATAGGAAACACTTCTTTCATATTGATAAAGAAATTATAGGAGTGATGAATAAAGCTCACAAAATTAACTTTTAAAATGATTATTAGTTTACACTGGTATTAAAGTACATTCCGGAGGAGAGGTGCGATTAACATATGATAGGAAACTACCAATGGTGACCTTCCCCTGAGATTCTGCATTTACTTTGAAATTGTTCACATTTTGAGATAATGCAGAATGAAAATAAACAAAAAAATATTAACATAAGGATCTGTGGCAATAGCTGCTTAAATTATTTAATGAAAACATTAATTATACCTGCCAAATGCTGTATATGAAAAGTATCTCTTTATTTCCTTAGTTGCCATTTAACTATTGTGTAGCTTAGGACTCATGCACATAGCCATATTACAGCTCCACACACCTCTGAAGTTATACAGAGTCGTAATAAAACCATGTGAATGAGCCCTAAGCTACACAATAGTCAAATAGAGTTCTGTAGAAGAATATGGAGGTTTTGTTCTGTCCATTTCAGATAAGAATCTAATGGATAAAAACTGTAGCATGCTCCATCGGATGCCATATTACATCAAAATATTGTTTCTAGGAGAGAATAAGCAGTACAGTTCCAGATGGATCACCATATAGCAGATGGTATGTCTGTGGTTCCGTAGTATGGAGCTACAGTGACTGTGTGCAGCCATTCAGGCTCTGCCTTGCGGATGAGGCTTTATAGTTTTATTATCTTAAGCAACTGTGAAAAAATGACCAAAGTAATGGATAAATCCCATTTACTTAGTCATGCTGCGCTATTGTTACCGGTATTTTCGGTGGACTCTGCAACGGATGCCCCTAACGGAGCCTCCAACGCAGATGTGAATTAGACATTAGTGAAGGAAAAGCTTTGATGTTATAAATTGTATTTAATGTTGTATTTTATGCGTTTTTAAGATAATATTGTTATTTGTAAGTCTTTAATTCCTTTACACATATTCTCATGTATTCATGTTTTTGAAGGGGAAGTCATCAAACAGCTGTCTATTGTTTTTAACTATCACATTGAGTTATGTGTTGCCAATCATCTAATAATAATCTGCTGGAGGAGAATAATAAAAGCTGCCATTTCATATTAATATCATCATGTACTGCAGCAGAAAATACCTGAGTATTGAAGTTATCAGTGAGCTGGAAATAGGTTTACAATTTTCAAATATATTTTGTGTTTCACTTCCTCACAGTTTTCAAGATCTCTGCTTGTAGACATTGACTAGGAACAGGGCCGGCCTTAGGTTGGATGGTGCCCCCTGTGTGGGACCCTCTATTGCCGCCCCCTACACAAACCAAACATTAACCACATATATAGACACACACACATACTGGAACATATATACTGTACATACATAAAGACAGATATTTAGACATACAGGCAAATATACATACACACATCTGGAATATATACATACAGGTAAATATATAGACGTACAGACACATATACACACATACAGCGGCAGATAAATACACAGACAGGGACATATACAAATACATAAACGGCACATATATACAAGCACAAAATACATTCACAAATAGACCCATATATACCCAGTACAGATAATGTCATAGATTTCATGTGCAGCCCTATGTAACACCACAGATAACACACAGTGATAACTGAGTACAGATAATGTAGTAGACGTTACCTGCAGTCCTATGTAACACCACAGATAACACAGTGATAACTTTCTGAGTACAGATAATGTAGTGGATGTTATCTGCAGTTCTATGTAACACCACAGATAACACAGAGTGATAACTCTCTGAGTACAGATAATGTAGTAGTGTTACCTGCAGTCCTATGCAACACCGCTGATAGCACAGTGATAACTCCCTGGGTACAAATAATGTTGTAGATGTTACCTGCAGTCCTATGTAACACCACTGATAACACAGTGATAACTCTCTGTGTACAGATAATGTCGTAGATGTTACCTTCAGTTCTATGTAACACAACATATAACACACAGTGATAACTTTCTGAATACAGATAATGCAGTAAATGTTACCTGCAGTCCTATGTAACACCGCTGATAACACAGTGATAACTCTCTGAGTACAGATAATGTTGTAGATGATCAATATACCCACAGCCACATATAAACACACACACACACACACACACAGAGGCATATATATATATATATATATGTATATATATATATATATATATATATATATATATGGGCAGCAGAGTATATAAGGGGCAGCAGGGTTTATAAGGGGCAGCAGGGTATCTAAGGAGCAGCAGGTATATAAGGGGAAGTAGGTATATAAGGGGCAGCAGGATATATAGGGGGAAGCCGGGTATATAGGGAGCAGCAGCTTATATAGGGGCAGCAGGGTATATAGGAGGCAGCATAGGATATAAGGGGAGGCAGGATATATAGGGGGCAGCAGGATATATAGGGGCAGCATGATATATAGGGGTCAGCAGTATATATAGGGGCAGCAGGATATATAGGGGCAGCAGGGTATAAAGGGGCAGCAGGGTATATAGGAGGCAGCACAGACATCTTTGTTTTATGAACACACACTTTTACAAAGAGACATAAACACATGCAGAGACACACACACACACACACACACACACACACACACACACACTAACATATACACATACAAACACAGAGACACACACTGTACACACACAGAGACACACACACACACACACACACACACACACACACACACTGTAACATATACACATACAAACACAGACAGGGCGTAACTAGGAAAGAATGGGCCCCATAGCAAACTTTTGACTCGGGCCTCCGCTCCCCTGGGTATCACACAACCCCCCCTTGTAGGTAGTGCCTCCCTATAGATTCTGCCACCAAGCGCCACCTATAGATAGCACCATACTGCCCCCTGTAGATAGCACCATACAGCCCTCCCCCTGTAGATAACGCCATACAGCCCCCCTGTAGATAACGCCATACAGCCCCAAATCCCCCCTGTAGATAACGCCATATGGCCCCCCTGTAGATAACACCATACAGCCCCCCTGTAGATAACACCATACAACCCCCCCTGTAGATAACGCCATACAGCCCCCTGTAGATAAAACCATACAACCCCCCTGTAGATAACACCATACAGACCACACTGTTGATAACGCCATACAGCCCCCCCTATAGATAATGCCATATAGACCCCACCCCCCAAATAAAAGGCCTATAGTTTGCCCTACAAAAGAGATGTATCCCCTATCCACAGGATAGGGGATACATGTCTGATCGCTGGCAGCGATAAGGAGAACGGGGGACCGAAAGTCCCCGAAGTTCTCCTTGAGAAACCTCGGACTTCCGGGGTCTGCGCAGTTCAATAAAAATGAAAGGAGCGCTGGTCACGCATGCGCACAAGCGCGACTGGTGCACAAGTAATTTTTATGGAGCTGCTGACAGACCACGGAAGTCCGAGGTTTGTCATGGAGAACTTCGGGGGACTTTCGGTCTCCTTATCGCTGGGCGTCCCTGTGGATAGGGGATACATGTCTTTTGTAGGAACAACCCCTTCAGTGGCGTTGCGCTGTAGCAGCCATAGCGGCTGCTAGCGGAGCCTCTGGCCATAGGGGGAGGGCCCGTGCTGCTGGCCCCGTAGCAGCCGCTATGGCTGCTATAGCGGTAGTTATGCCACTGAACACAGAGACACATACTGTATACACACACACATACACACATACTGTATACACACACATATACACACAGAGACACACAGACAGTTACCATCTCTCCATGCTGACAGGATCACAGGCTTCGTGCAGAAAGCGCTCTGGGCGGAGCGTCCGCCTCTTCTCTTGTTCCTCGGCTCTTAATCCATGTGTGTAACTAAGAACAGAGCACAGTGGCGAGGCAGATCCCAGTGGCGCCCCCTACATGCTTGGAGGGGGCAGTGCCCTATGCGCTCGCACAGCTCGCACACCCCTAAGGCCGGCCCTGACTAGGAACCTTCATTGTTTACATCCAAAGTAGGAAAATATCTCATAGTCATGTGATGCTCAGACAGGTGAATCAATTGCTGCACAAATGATATCAGAACATTGCATAACTTTTGATTATAAAATGAATATGTTTTTTTTTACTGAAACTGGAAAACCCCTGTAACTGAAACAAACACTTACTAATCTAACAGCTCATCTAGACTTTCTTGGCCATTACCAATACTTAGTATTTTACTGGGTTTTACGACTACTGGAAATATTTGGTTAACAAGCTGGCATTTTTCATAGTTCGGTATGTTTCCACTTAGAGTCCTCTTACTCGGCCCGACATGGGGCCTTGATCGGCGCTTGTTTGCTTCTTATGTATGGGGACGAGCACTAGTTACTACAATCGTTGAACCTTTGTTTGCCCTGGAATTGGCCCGTGTACAAGGTGCTGTACATCTTCCTGGTGTGGTGATTATCCATAATAATAATATAAAATATACTCTAGGAATTATATTCTTAACCCCTTCCCGACATTTGTCGTAAGCATACGTCATGGAAAACCAGTGCCTCCCGCAAATTGTCGTATACTTAAGACATATGGATGACACCGACTCAGAAGCTGAGTCGGTGCCATCATCCCCGGATGTCAGCTGTATCTTACAGCTGACACTCTGCTGTAATGGCGGGGACCGAAGTTAGCTTTGATCCCCGCCATTAACCCCTTAAATGCAGCGGCCAAAGGTGATCGCTGCATTTAAGGTGTTTGCAGCTCATCGGCACACTAGCAATGAAATTGCCGGGGTACGGTGGGTGCAAAGGCCTAATAGTGGCCTACCGGTCTGCCTAGTACAGAAACGTTTCAGGCCCCGCCTGAAGGCGGGGCTTCAAAGGCTTCCATAACCGTCGGCAAGATGGCCCCAGCTCAGAAGATGAGCCGGCGTCATCAGCGGTGGATGTCAGCTGTATGTTACAGCTGACATCCACCTGTAACGGCAGGAACCAGAGCTTGCACAGATTCCTGCCATTAACCCCTTAGATGCAGCGATCGAAAGCGATCGCTGCATCTTAGTGGTTGGCAGCAGATCGGCAGCCCTGTCCTGCAATCGCAGTTCTGCCGACTGCTGCTATGGCAACAGGAGGCCTAACAATGGCCTCCTGCTCTGCTGTTACGGAAGCCGATTAGGCCCCGACCGGAGGCGAAACCTAATCGGCTTGCTGTCAGTGAATGACTGACAGATCTAATACATTGCACTACATAGGTAGTGCAATGAATTAGAAATGAAAACTGACAGTTGGACCTTCAAGTCCCCTAGTGGGACGAAAAAAAAAGTGTAAAAAAAAAAAGTCAGGTAATAAAATAAAACACTATCGCCCTTTTTCGCTTATCAAGTCCTTTATTACTGAAATAAAATAATAAACAATAGATATTTGGATACTTTGCACCATCCGCAGCGCAATCATTTATGAAAAAGACCTGTGGGCTGAAAATGCTCACTGCACCCCTTAATAAATTCCTTGAGGGGTGTAGTTTCCAAAAATGGGGTCACTTCTCAAAGGTTTATTTTATTATTTCACATCAGAGCCCTGTAATTGTGAACCAATACTGTGTAAGTCGCCAAATGAGGCCTCAACTTCGCATAGTATTTTTTCACTCCTGAGCCTAGTGGAATGTCCAGGCAAAAGATTAGGGCCACATGTAGGGTATTTCTAAAACCGGGAAACACAGCATAATAATTAGAGAGCTGTCTGTTGATGGTGGCACAAGCTGGGCACCACATATTGGCATATCTATGGAAAAAATCCCATTTTAACTCTGCATCATCGAGTGCACATCAATTTCTGTAAAACACCTGTGGGATTAAAATGCTCGCTACACCCCTAGGTGAAAACCTTGAGGGATGTAGTTTCCAAAATCGGGTCACTTCTGGGGGTTTTCAAGTGTTTTGGTTCCACATGGGCTTTGCAAATGCGACATAGCGCCCAGAAACGAATCCAGCAAAATCTGCATTCAAAAAGCCAAATGGCGCTCCTTCCCTTCTCAGCCTTGCCGTGTGTCAAATGGCATTCCTTGACTTCTCAGCCTCGCCGTGTGCCCAAACGGCAGTCCATGAAGACATATCGGGTAGTGCCGTACTCGGGAGAAATTGCTTTACTAATGTTGTGGTTCTTTTTTTCCTTTATTTGTTGAGAAAATGAAACATTTTGAGCTAAAGCTACGTCTTATTGAAGAAAAAGGATTTGTTTTTTACTTTCACTACCCAATTCTAATATAATCTATAAAACACCTATGGGATCAAAATGCTCACTACACCCCTAGATTAATTCTTCAAGGGGTGTAGTTTTGTGAATGTTGTCACTTTTGGGTAGTTTCCACTGTACTGTTACCTTAGAGGCTTTGCAAATGCGACATGGTGTCAATAAACCAATCCAGAAAACCTGTGCTCCAAAAGTCAAATGGCGCACCTTCTCTTCTGATCCTCGCCGTGTGCCCATACAGCAGTTTATGACCACATATGCAATATTTCCGTACTCCAGAGAAGTTGCTCTACAAATTTTGGGGTTCCTTTTTTCCTTTATTTGTTGAGAAAATTAAAAATTGTGAGCTAAAGCTACGTCTTGTTGAAGAAAAAGGATTGTTTTTATTTTCACTGCTCAATTCTAATAAAATCTATGAAACACCTGTGGAATCAAAATGCTCACTACACCCATAGATGAAGTACTCAAGGGGTGTAGTTTCCTAAATGGAGTCACTTTTTGGGCGTTTTCTCTGTTTTGGTCCTTCAGGGGTTTTGCAAATGCGACATGGCCTCCCAAAACCATTCCTGCTTAATTTGAGCTCAAAAAGCCAAATGGCGTTCTTTCCCTTCTAAGCCCTGCCATGTGTCCAAACAGCCGTTTATGACCACATGTGGAGTATTGCTTTTCTCGAGAGAAATTTCTTTACAAATTTTGTGGTGCTTTTTCTCCTTTAGTCCTTGTGGAAATGAGAAAAAAATCCAGGTTGCCGACGCTATGGCAGGGGATTCCGCTCCGGGACAGTAATGTCAGGGGCTGCTCCTGAAGTGGAATCCCCTGCCATAGCATCATAAACAGGGATTCCGCCTCAGAGAAGCCACTGACGTCACTACTCGTGGAGCAGAATCCTCTGAAGTGGTAGCCAGGTTGCCGATGCTATGGCAGGGGATTCTGCTCCAGGACAGTAACGTCAGGGGCTGCTCCTGGTGTGGAATCCCCTGCCATAGCATCGACAACGGGGATTCCACTTCAGAAAAGCCATTGATGTCACTGTCTATATATGGACAGTGATGTCAGTGACTCCTCTCAATCGGAATACCCGTTGCCGACGCCTAGGCAGGGGATTCTGCTCCAGGACAGTAGCATCAGGGGCTACTCCTTTAGCGGAATCCACTGCCATAGCATCGGCAACGAGGATTCCCCTTCAGAGGAGCCATTGACGTCACTGTCCATATATGGGGTGGAATCCCTGTTGCCCACGCTATGGAAGGGGGCTACTCCTGGAGTGGAGTCCCCTGCCATAGCATTGGCCCGACTCTATGGCAGGGGATTCCGCTACAGGAGTAGCCTCTGACGTTACTGTCCATATATGGACAGTGACGTCAGTGGCTCCTCTGAAGTGGTAGCCAGGTTGCCGATGCTATGGCAGTGGATTCTGCTCCAGGACAGTAACGTCAGGGGCTGCTCCTGGAGCGCAATCCCCTGCCATAGCATCGGCAATGGGGATTCCACTTCAGAGAAGCCATTGACATCACTCCTAGAGGAAGTTACAATGGTGCTATCTACAGGGGGAGGGGGTAGCACTATCTACAGGGACGGTGGTGCTATCTTCAAGGGGGTGTGACTATCTACATGGGCACTGTGGCACTATATAGGGGCACTATCTACAGGGGACACGGGTGCTATCTACATGGGTACTGTGGGCACTATCTACATGGACACTGTGGCACTATCTACATGGGCACTGGCACTAGTGGCATCTTAGGGGGCATTGTACTGCATGGGGCAGTTATGGGGGCATTTTACTGTATGGGGGCATCTATGGCAGCATTATACTGTATGGGGGCAGCTATGGGGGCATTATACTGTATGGGGCAGCTTTGGCGGCATTAAGCTTTATGGGGTAGAAATAGGGGCATTGTACTGTATGGGGCAGCTGTGGAGACATTCAACTGTATAGGGGCAGCTTTGGGGTCATTAAGCTTTATGGGGCAACTATGGGGCATTATGCGGTGGGGGCATTCTACTGTATGGGGACAGCTTTAGGCACATTATAATTTATGGGGAAGATATAGGGACATTATGCTGTATGGGGCAGCTATAGGGGCATTATGCTGTATGGGGGAATTTGATTGGGCATTATACTTCATGGGGGCATCTATGTGGGCATTGTACTGCATGGGGGCATCTGTGGGCATTATACTGTATGGGGCAACTGTGTGGGCATTATACTGTATGGGGGCATCTGTGTGGCTTTATACTGTATGGGTGCATCTATGGGGGCATTATACTGTATGGTGGCAGCTATCGGGTCATTATACTGTATGGTGGCAGCTAGAGGCCATTATACTGTGTGAGGGCAGCTAGAGGGCATTATACTGTGTTGCTATGCATGCTGCATCGGTTGTCCCTCTTTGTGATACTTGAAAGTTGGGAGGTATCGAGGAATGCCTGGCCAAAGGGGTGCCGATGCTCTTCCCGGGGATTCCGCTCCTGGAGAAGCCACTGACGTCAATATCCGTATATGGACAGTGACATCAGAGACCCAATGGCGTTATGTACAGGGAGGAGGGGTTATAGTGCTATCTACAGGAGGGTGTGTTTGGCACTATTTACAGACGGCTGTGTGGCACTATTTACAGGCGGCTGTGTGGCACTATCTACAAGGGGTGTGTGTGTGGCAATATCTACAAGGCGGGATGTGGCACTATCTACAAGGGGTATGTGTAGCACTATCTGCAGGGGGGCTGCGTGTCACTATCTACAAGGGGGATTACTATCTACAGAGGGCACTGTGTAACTATCTGCAGGAGAGCTGTGTGGCACTATCTACATAGGGGCTGTGTGGCACTATCCACAGGGGGGGGGGTGGCACTATCTATAGGGGGCTGTGTGTGGCACTATCTACAAGGGGAGGGTGTGGCACTATCTACAAGAGGATGCTGTTCATTATGTCACCATATAGTCTCATTAGCCTCAGTTATACAATCTGTTTTAGGGCTTATTTAGACAAACGTGATATACGTCCGTGCAATGCGCGTGATTTTCACGCGCCTCGCATGGACCTATGTTAGTCTATCGGGCCGTTCAGACTGTCGTTGATTTTCACGCAGCGTATGTTCGCTGTGTAAAACTCACGACATGTCCTATATTTGTGCGTTGTTCGCGCATCACCCACCCATTGAAGTCAATGGGTGCATGAAAATCACGCGCAGCACACGGAAGCACTTCCGTGTGACGTGCATGAACAGCAGTTAAAAGTATGAATGAAAACAGAAAAGCACCACATGCTTTTCTGTTTACAAACATACAAACAGAGTGTCATAATGATGGCGGCTGCACGAAAATCACGCAGCCACGCATCATACGAGGGTGACACACGGAGCTGTTAAGTACCTTTTGCGCGCGCAAAACGCACACACTCGTGTAAATCCAGCCTTAGTCTGGCCCTGACCTCTTTATTTATTTTATTTAAATTTATTGTTATGTTAACTTCCTTATATAACTATATTGCCTGTAAAGAGTACAAATGGTTTTATGCTCAAGTTACATTAAAAAAAAATATGAAAAAAAAAATACATCTCATTGTTTGGTAGATGAAGCAAACCTTGTGAGGGGGAAGGAGATGTCGGGAAAGAGGTTGGGGGGGGGGGGAGTGTGCCAAACGGAACCTAGCTACGTCTCTGATATATATATATTATCAGCATATCATTTTTTTCTTATATTAATTTCTTAGGTAGCATAATACTCCAAAGTCTTTTGTTGTACTGTAACTTCAGTCTTTTTGGTATCAATAAACTTTTTCGAGATACTAAAATAGATAATAATATATTATTACAGTGGATGATACTTTTCAGTGAGCACTGTTTTCATCTGTTGAGTAAGGGCCTATTCACATGGTGCAGTCAAATCAAGTTGTTGTTTTTTTTTTTGTTTTTTTTTGCAACAATCACAGCAAAATCCTTATATTTGGCTTTCCATGAACCATAGGAAAAGGTGGCAACTGTTTCAAACAAATTAATTGTTACTTCTGAATCATATGCAGCCTTTGTCCTACTAAACTAAAGTGAATATATTTATAACCTCAATGCTAGTTGAGCCAAACTGACAAGAATATGAACAGGTATGACAATTTTAGTACATAGCTACGTTTTAATATATAATATTACAGAATATTGTATGATACAGATTGTTTCTTCTCCCAAGACAAGATATATAAATATTTATGATATTTGTTTTAACTATATATGAATGGAAAGCCTTAGGCTCTGTTTATACCTGCGTTTGAGGCTCCTTTACTTTTAAATTGGGTGATCCAAAACAGCACCAAATAAACATTGCTGTATGGTGCCAAATAATTTTCCATAATTAGTTAGGGTAGTTAATGGGTTATGGTAGCATCTCTGGGTCTAGGGCAGAGAGGGAATTAATGTCTGTAACCCTGGTAGTCCAGTTGGTTACTCACCCCTCCAGGCTCCAGCTTTGTCCTTGTGGCAGGAAGGCTGAGACTAGAATGGTCAGACATATTCCTTCTCTCTCACAGACGGCTCCCATGGTCCCCCCTTCTCACACAGACAGCTCCTGATGCCCCTCTCTCTCACACAGACTGTGCTCCCCATGCCATCCCTCGCCCACACACTGATCTCCATGCACACCCCTCTCACAGACTGCTCCCAGCAGTTCCGTGTCTCACACAGACTGCTCCCCATGCCCCTCACTGCCATAGTCAGAATCTATCTCCTAAGTGTGAGGTTGCGATCACAGCCAGACAGCAGATCGTTCAGGTGCCGGCTTGAAAAGCTGAACCACAGAGCGGTAGATTTTATGCTGATCAGCTGACTCGTGGGGAACATGTCAGCGTTGCTCTCTGTCTCTTCCGGCTTGCCTTGTGTTTGGCCGGGATTTGAGAATGCTTGTGTTACTTAGTATATCAATGTCGAACACAATAATAAGCTAGGACACTTTTTGATACTTTTATAGTTACATGAGCACAATTAATTATTGCTTGAAATTAGTGGACTGGACTCAGTAGCAATTAATATGTTAACCCCTTCACGCCCAGTGACGTACTATTCCGTCACGCTGATCGCATTGTTCGCGCCCAGTGACAGAATAGTACGTCATGGGGAAAATACATCGCCATTTTCCGCCGACGCATTCACGAGCTGTGACAGCTGCTGTTTCGGACAGGAGGCTATCACAGCTCAATACGCCGAGACCTGTCACAATGGCCCCACCTCCTCGATCGCCGCTATTGGTCAGTCAGTGACTAACTGACCAATAGCGGTGATCTGTCTCTTAACTTCCTCTCCCTGACATCACATCCTGCTGCAACCGCCCTGAACGCCACTGTTGGAGATAGCGAGGCGTTCAGAGCTGTTGTGAGAAGAGAGAGAGAAGAGCAAAGTCAGAAAAAAGTAAAAAAATCCCCATCCACTACCCACTCCTGTACCCTTCCTCCTTGTGTTCCCCCCATGTTTTTGGTCAGTGATCTCCTATCACTGACCACTTCTTAGTCTTCAGGACCAAATTTCTTGGTCCCTGGGGATTCTTTTTTTCTTTATAAAATATATAAAACAAAAAAAATAAAAATAAATAAATAAATAGTTTATCTAGACAATTTACAGAATTTAACTGGTTAGTTTAGCATTAGGGATAGTTAGTATCAAGGAACCGTCAAAAAGCGTAGTTAGGTATAGCGTCAGGGAATTTAGCATCAGGAATCCATCACCGTAGTTAGATCTAGCGTTAGGGGTCCATCACCGTAGTTAGGTTTAGCGTCAGGGAAGCTCAAAATAATCTAACTAGGTTTAGTATCAGGCACCCATCACCGTAGTTAGGTTTAGTGTCAGGGAAGCTCAGAATAATCTAGTTAGGTTTAGTGTCAGGGAATAGTCGCCGTAGTTAGGTTTAGTCTCAGGGAAGTTCAAATAAAATCTAGTTAGGTTTAGTGTTAGGAACCCTCGCCCTAGTTAGGTTTAGTTTCAGGGAAGCCCACTCGTTTTAGAAAAACACAATTTTTTGGAGCTAGTTTAGTTAGCAGCCTATTGCACCTAGTTAGGGAAGCAAACAAACATGCCCCAACAGACATTTACTGCCGAAGAGGCATATTCATTTCTTGCCTCCGACACAGACTCGTCGGATGGGGAGACTCTGTTTTATTTATCAACCTCCTCATCCAGTGATGAAGATGAGAAACACCCTAGGAGACGCCCCAGGACCACCACTACAGTTGAAGACCCCGAGCTAAATGACCCCGCCGCAGTTGAAACCCCCGAGCGAAGTGACCCCATTTGGACCACTACACCAGACATTTATGAGCCCCAAATCCCCGAGTACACGGTCAGCCCGGGGATCAAATTTAATACGGCAGGGCTCAGTGAAATTGACTTTTTCAAGTTCTTCTTAACTCATGACTTTATAAAGCTTATGGTCTCCCAGACAAATTTATATGCCCAACAGTATATTACTAAGAACCCCACATCATTTTTTGCCCAGTCCCACAGGTGGAACCCTGTAGACCCAGCAGAGTTGGGCAAGTTCTGTGGACTTCACTTGAACATGGGGCTTCTGAAAAAGCCATCCATTAGGACCTACTGGAGCATGAACATCTTATACCACACCCAATGTACCGTATGGCCATGTCCAGGATGCGTTATGAGGCAATACTTTGCTTCTTACATTATACTGATAATGAGCAGTGCCCACTCCGAGATGACTCCAGTTTTGACCTTTTGTATAAACTGAGAGCCCTATTAGACCATTTCAGTGCCCGGTTTGCCCAAACATACCCGAGAAGTGTATTTCTATTGATGAGTCCTTGGTACATTTTAAAGGGAGGCTTCAATTCTGCCAGTACCTGCCGAGTAAGAGGGCAAGGTATGGCGTGAAGATGTATAAGCTGTGTGAAACTTCATCAGGGTATACATACAAATTTAGGATATATGAAGGGAAGGACACCAGTATTCAGCCCCCAGAATGCCCCCCCCCCTTACTAGGAGTTAATGCAAACATTGTGTGGTATTTGGTGCACCCACTGCTGGACCAGGGTTACCACCTCTACCTGGATAATTTTTATATGTGCCTCGCTTCCAGAAGTATTGCGGCATGCGGCACTGCTAGAAGAAATCTGAGAGGCCTCCCTAAGACTCTGCTTGGGCAAACACTCATAAGTGGTGAAAGTAGAGCACATTCTAGCAGCAACATATTGTGTGTCAAGTACAAGGACAAGAGAGACATCCTTGTATTGACACTAATACATGGCCACACCAGTACTCATGTACCAGTATGAAGTACCAGTACAGAGACCCCCAAACCAGACTGCATCCTGGACTACAATAGGTACATGGGAGGGGTGGACTTGTCAGATCAAGTCCTGAAGCCCTACAGTGCCATGCGGAAATCGAGGGTGTGGTATAAGAAGCTGGCCGTATACATCATACAGATGGCATTGTAGAATGCGTACGTGCTACATTGATGTGCAGGTCAGAGGGGAACTTTCCTGGAATTTCAGGGGATGGTTATCAAGAACCTAATCTTTAGGAACGAAGAAGGGGGGGCACCCAGTACTTCTGTAAGTGAGGCCACACGCATTGTACCAGGGCAACACTTTCCAGGAGAAGTTCCCCAAACTGCCAAGAAGGGAAAAAGTCAAAAGAGGTGCAAAGTCTGCTAAAAGAGGGGGATAAGGAAGGACACAATATATCAATGTGACACGTGTCCCAAAAAAACAGGGTTCTGTAGGAAAGAGTGTTTTAAAATTGATTATACATCCCTTGATTTTTAATCTACTCCACTTTTACTTACCTTGATGCACTCCGCACAGCTTATCCCCCTCATCTTTCCCTTCTGAGCCCTGCTGTGTGCCCAGGCAGCTGTTAACAGCCACATGTAGGGTATTTCCATACCCGGGAGAACCCACATTACAGTTTATGGGGTGTATGTCTCCGGTGGCACATGCTGGGCACAATATATCGGACAATGAAATGGCATATATGTGTTGAAAATTGCAAATCTCACTCTACACCATCTGCTGCGCATTATCTTTTACACAATACCTGTGGGGTCAAAATGCTCACTACACCTCTAGATGAATGCCTTAAGGGGTGTCGTTTTTAAAATGGGGTCACTTTTTGGGGGTTTCAACTGTACTAATACCTCAGGGGCTGCTGCATACATGACTTAGCACCAAAAAAATCCCCAGTAGGCCTAATGGTGGTCCTTCCCTTCAGAGCCCTGCCGTGTTCCCAGGCAGCTGTTAACAGCCACATGTAGGGTATTGCCCTACCTAGGAGAACCCACATTACAGTTTATGGGGTGTATGTCTCCGGTGGCACATGCTGGGCACAATATATCGGACACTGAAATGGCATATATGTATAGAAAATTGCAACTCTCACTCTGCACCATCTGCAGCACATTATCTTTTACACAATACCTGTGGGGTCAAAATGCTCATTACACCTCTAGATGAATGCCTTAAGGGGTGTAGGTTTTAAAATGGGGTCACTTCTTGGGGGTTTTAACTGTGCTAATACCTCAGGGGCTGCTGCATACATGACAGCACCAGAAAATCCCCAGTAGGCCAAATGGTGGTCCTTTCCTTCTGAGCCCTCCCATGGGCCCAAACGGTAGTTTATCACAACAAAAGGGGTATTGCCGCACCCTAGACAAATTGGGCAACAAAATGTGGTATTTTATTCATTGTGAAAATAAGACATTTTGAGCCAAAACGACATCTTATTGGATAATTCACAGCCCAATTCAAATTAATTCTGTGAAAAAATTGTGGGGTCTAAATGGTCACAACACCCAATAAATGAATTCCTTGAGGGGTGTAGTTTTCAAAATGGGGTCACTTCTGGTGGGTTTCCATTGCTTTGATACCTCTGGGGCTCCGCAAATGCGACATGGCACCCGAAAACCAATCCAGCAAAATCTGGACTCCAAAGAACACATAGCGCTCCATTCCTTTTGAGCCCTCCCATGGTCACAAACGGCAGTTTATCACCACAAATGGGGAATTGCTGCACTCAGCAGAAATTGGGCAACAAAATGGGGTATTTTTTCCCTGTGAAAATAAGAAATTTTGATAAAACATTACATCTTATTGGAAAAAATATCATTTTTTTTAATTTCACAGCCCAATTCAAATACGTGCTGTGAAAAAACTGTAGGGTCAAAATGGTTACAACAGCCATAAATGAATTCCTTGAGGGGTGTAGTTTCCAAAATGGGGTCACTATTGGGGGATTCCTATTGTTTTGTCACCTTAACACCTCTTCAAACCTGGCAGGATGCCTAAAATATATTCTAATAAAAAAGAGGCCCCAAAATGCACTAGGTGCTTCTTTGTTTCTGGGGATTGTGTTTTAGTCCACGAGCGCACTAGAGCCACATGTGGGACATTTCTAAAAACTGCAGAATCTGGACAATACATATTTAGTAGTGTTTCTCTGGTAAAACCTTCTGCCACTTTGCTTTAATTCCTGTGAAATGCCTAAAGGGTTAAAAAAAACTTTCTAAATGCTGTTTTGAATACTTTGAGGGGTCTAGTTTTTAAAATGGGGTATTTTATGGGGGTTTCTAATACATAGGCCCCTCAAACCCACTTCAGAACTGAACAGGTACCTTAAAAAAAGGCTTTTGAAATTTTCTTAAAAATATGAGAAATTGCTGTTTATGTTCTAAGCCTTGTAACATCCAAGAAAAATAAAAGAATGTTCAAAAGATGATGCCAATCTAAAGTAGACTTATGGGAAATGTGAACTAGTCACTATTTTGGCTGGTATAACCATCTGTTTTACAAGCAGATGCATTTAAATTCAGAAAAATTCTATTTTTTTTCTACATTTTTACAATTTTGCAATTTTTCACAAATAAACACTGAATATATCGACCAAATTTTACCACTAACATAAAGCCCATGAGAAACCATGTCTCATGAGAAAACAATCTCAGAATTGCTTGGATAGCTTTAAGCATTCCGAAGTAATTACCACATAAAGTGAAATATGTCAGATTTAAAAAATGAGCTCTGAGCATTAGGCCGGATTCACACGAGCATGTTCAGTCCGTGATATACGGTCCGCATTTCCCGGTCTGAGCACACTGCAGGGAGCTGGGCTCCTAGAATCATCATTATCCATGATGCTAGGTGTCACTGCCTCGCTGCGGGAAAACTATCCTGTACTGAAAACATGTTTTCAGTATGGGACAGTAGTTCCGCGGAGAGGCAGGGACTCCTAGCGTCATAGATAACGATGATGCTAGGAGCCCAGCTCCCTGCAGTGTGCTCAGTCCGGGAAATGCGGCCGACCTGCGGATCGTATATCACGGACTGAACACGCTCGTGTGAATCCGGCCTTAAGGCCAAAACAAGGCTGCGTCCTTAAGGGGTTAAAAGTAACGGTTTTGCAATAACAACCTTCACTGTGAGCCCAAGAGATACTACTGTAACTGTACGAAGGAACATTGATAGAACAGGAACATAGCATTAGCGTTGCAGATTTAACAAAGACTATCCGCACAGCAATGATTATAATTCATTAAAACTTAACCTTCCCTCTCTATTCACATTTATTTGTATCATTGTATTCACCAAATGCTATTAAATATAAGCAAGTAATGCAGCAGTTAAGGAGTCAAGTAATGGTTAATATTACAATATACAAAAATAAGAATAAAATAAATAGGATTTGACCATTTTTATTTGTGTGTTCTCATTTAAGGGACCATTCACCCTATATTTCCCTGGTAGGCAATATTGGCCTTCTGGTGTCGGTTTAACATTTTAAAAGATCTAACAATCCAAGTCACTTTTGCCCTTCTATTTTCTTATCCATATCCCCTTTTCCTAATGTTTACTATTTAAGAGGCTCTGTCACCAGTTTATAAGATCCCTATCTCCTACATAATCTGCTGTAATGTAGATAACAACAGTTATTTTTTTTTTATTTTTTTTAAAAAACGTTTATTTTTGACCGAGTTATGACGATCTTTCATTTTATGCTATTTTTTTTACTTTTGACTTAGTGGGCGTTGTAAAGAGAAGTGTATGACACTGACTAATCAGCGTTCATTCATGTCCAGCTGTACCCACAGTGTAGGGAGAATGACAGACATCGCCTCCAGGAGGCGAAGTCTGGCCATTCTCCCGATGATCCGGTGAAGTTACTGTGGGATTAAGTGACGGCACGGCGTGATCTTCCGAGATTACGCTGTGCTGTGAGTACAGTTGGACATGAATGTAGGGAAGTGTATGATGCTGATTGGTCAGTGTCATACACTTCTCTTTACAACGCTCACTTGGTCAAAAGAAAAAAAAAAGCCCAGTTGGGCATTTAGAACAAATTAGCATAAAACGAAAAATCATCGGAACTCTGTCAAAAATAAAAGTTTTAAAAAACAAACAAAAAAACAAACAACTGTTGTTATCTACATTACAGCACCTATCAGATTAGGTAAGAGATAGGGCATTTATAAATTGGTGACAGAGCCTCTTTACTATTGGTGGAGCACATCAGGGCAAAATAAAAGTTAAAAAGATCCAAGGAGAGGAAACCTTAACCTCAATCCCCATGCCCCTCTCTGTTACACAGACTGCTCCCATCTCTCACACAGAGTTCTCCCTATAACACCCCTAAAAGTCTGCTCCCCATGGTCCCCCTTCTCACACAGACTTCTCACGAAGCCATTCTTTGTTACACAGACTGCTTCATCATCGCTCTGCCTAATCATTATGTGGAGAGATCAGGGAGTCTGCGCAGGGGAAGACTTTCCCTGAATGGGGGAGCTCTTAAGTTGCTTAAGGGCACATTCAGACATGGCGGAATTGCTGTTGAATTCCGATGCAGACAGTCCACAGTGGAGTTCTGCAGCAGCCGTTTTTTACAATTGTTTCTATACATTTTAGGAAACTTAGTTCAGACGTTACAGAAAATAACAGAAATTAGGCTGCAGTGCAGAATTTTCCCTCCGCAGCATGCTCATTACATTGCGGAGAAGAAGCGGAATTTCACTGCGGATTTCAGCATTTGCAATGCAAAAACTGAAATCAGTGGCAACTCCGCTGTGATATCTGCAATGTCTAAATTGCCAGTCAAATATGCAAATGTTGGTGCAGATTCGTTGCGTAATTGCCCCGAATCTGCACCAACATTTGCAGTGGAAAAATTCTGCCACGTCTGAACATGGCCTTAAAGGTACAGTATGGACATAGACAAGACTATGGGTGTCCCGTTAAGAATACGTGCAACACAAATCCATGATAGGGTCTGTGTTCATAAGCCTAAAGTATTATGTTCACACGTGGAAGATCCTTTCTATATATATATGAATATAATATGTTTCTGCAGAATGTGATTTTAACAAACACAATTCAGATGTATGGGATGGATTTCAGTTGCAGAAATATCGGCAATGGAAATCTGCCTCTTATTAACATACCACTAAAATAAAGCTTTGGGCAAGGTCAGTCCGGAAGCAAAATGATGAAAGTTTCCATTGATAAAGCCATGTCGTATTAGTAGTAGTAATATTTTGTTTTTAATTTTTATACATCTATGTCTGCTCTCTTTTTATGCTTTATTTTATTATTTATTTAATTTAAAACATGTACAGTCTGACACAAAATATCAGATATAATTAGTTTCTGGAAAATATTGTCATCCTAAATAAGTAATTCACCAATATTCCCTGCATTTTGTAGACAGTTCTATAACCTAACCGAAAAACATACACATGGATTACCTAAATCCCTGTCCTGTTCAAAACATGTCTACACAATGTTGCCATTGCTATGTAAAAGGTCTCTGATACATTAAGTCTGCTTAGATTTAAGCATTGTTAGCAGATCTGCTTTAATCTTCCTTGCTCTAAATAAACATGTCCAAGCTGAAAGCTGATAATCACTCTTCTTAATGGTTATTTGATAGCCTTCAAAGTAAATGTATTTAACATTTCCTATTTTTTTTTTATATTGTCTTAAATAGCAGAAAAAACAAACAAACATAAAGACGTGTATTATTTATATGAGTTAATTATTTCCTAATTGTATGCATGTAAGCCAGTTGGAGTGAGCCAATATGAAAACATACATGGGACACATTGCTCTTAGCAGACAATAAGGATTTGTACTGTTACATTTACAAAATATGCAATGTTCGGAGACAATAACAATAATATGTAAGTACATTTTATTATTTTTTCTCTGGAGTAACAGTCACTTTTTTCAACAAAGGCAACACAAATAAAGAACAACTAAACTAACTATTAAAATCTCAATGGATTTTGTTGGATTTTATAACACACTTGACATACTTATAACTGAATAACACAAATACTTTCTGAGGGATTTAAAGAGCTTTAGCCTGTATGTCTCCTATAAAAATATACAGATATTTATTGTGCATCCTTGTTAATGCTGTTGGAAGTTGTCTGCTACTGGCCCAGGGGTTTATTCTTGAGCAGTATAACCCGTTAAGAAAGAGTAAGTTATTTAGCCTTAACCCCTTAACGCATTATCAGGTAACTGTACGTGATAAGCGTTATAGGGATGTATGGAGCGGGCTCACAGGCTGAGCTTGTTCCATACTTAGCTGGTGATGACTGTATAATACAGCCGTCACCTCACTTCAATGGGCGGAATTACAGATCACATTGATTCCACCAGTTTAACCCCTTAAATGCCACGATCAATTGCGATCGCGGCATCTAAGAAAGTTTGAAAGAGGGGTAGCCCCATCCGATGGCCCATCGGCCCTCTCCGCCAGCCCATCGGCCCCCCCATGATGCAATGCGGGATGCAGATGGTTGTTACGGTAACCTGGGGGCCTAATGTGCTCCTATTAAGCCGTGCCTCTAGCAGGACTTTAAAGGAGCTTCTCAAAATAATGATATACTGCAATACATCTATCTATCTATCTATCTATCTATCTATCTATCTATCTATCTATCTATCTATCTATCTATCTATCTATCTATCTATCTATCTATCTATCTATCTATCTATCTATCTATCTATCTAGATATATAGCTGCTTGAGAAAGGTCCAGATTGGGACTGAAACGTAGCAATCTTGCATATGGGTGAATAAAAGTTTTTCACTTTTTTGACCACTATGCTGTGGAGTGCTGCCTATTTAATAAATTCCTAAATTTGGACTATTGGTCGTGGTCTGGAGGCTTGCACACACGAAACCCCTGATAGAGGTTATTATTTCAAGATTTGCTGTGCGGTTCTTCTTTGTATTATCTATCTATATATATATATATATATATATATATATATATATATATATATATATATATATATATGTATGTAGAAGAAGAAACTTTGCAGCACTCCAACATGAAAAAGGTGGTGGTTTATTCAATCCAAAACAACAGCAACGTTTCAATCCTACAATAGGATCTTTATCAAGCCTAGTGACACATCTACTCAACAAACTTATATATGGTTGAGACTATTTTACATAATTGGCCTCATTATAATACAATAAAGTGCAAAGTGTATGAAAACTTACATAATACATAGTGTAAGGTATCATCATAAAAATAAACATGATACAGAAAATACAAAAGTGTATATGTGACATCGTGAGTAACAATACACAATATCAAAAACATTAAAAACAACTGATTACATCATAATCATTTATGCAACAGTGGTGTAAAATCTAACGTCATATCGCCACTCACCAATCAGAACTTCAGATTTAACCAGTCAGTCATTGGTATATGTATTCGTAAGAATGTATTGCAGCAATCAGCTGCAGCCCTCGTGGTAATTAAAGTTTGACACATCAGTGTAATCCCCAGAGGCGGAAGTGTATCATCATTCAGCAGCAGAGAGCATCGATCGCATCCATATGATGTAATGCGTGTCAATGCGTTCCACTGAACTGGCCCGTGTGTAACGGCATCATAGGTTGCTAAGCAACTGTTGCAACTCTGTCACAGATACCTATTGACAAGGCTATGTCGGTCAAGAAGTCTATAATGGCAAAAAAATGCAAGTATATTAGTCAATGCTCCTCATGGTAAGTGATGGAGATATTAAGGATATCTAAAAGTAACTTTATATCAGCTTTTTAAAGACGATCCACACGTGGGTACAAAGATCTCTGTTCACAATCAAGTATCCAGAACGATCTTGTTCCCGGAGTTATGGGACCACATAGCTACGTCTTCACGTGTCTAGGATGTCCTATCACCCTCATCCGTGTAACGGACCCAGATTGTCACATCAGTGACATGGTATCTCATAAAGCATAAATCATGAAAAATATATATGAGAATCCTTCTCACTTTTCTTACAAAGGCTTATAATATCTCTATATCACTTAAAGACCAAATAGGAGACTAGAAAAAATTCAACAAATAATAAACATATTTTATTGATATAATAAGACTCAATGAATTAAACACAGCCCCGTCAGATATCATAACACAGTAATTTTACTATTTGAAAAAAAATCAAAGAAGTTCCGAAATTCTGTTGGGAGTGGTATTCCAATCTAAAAAAATACAAAAAATAAAATTTTAGTATTTATCAAACATTGACAGTAAATAAGAAATATAAATATTGATGTTAATGTGTCAACGATCATCATACCGAAGAGGACATCAAAAGAACCCAAGGAAAAAGAACATGAGGACATCATAAGGCTATCCTATCTACAACGAATTCTACATTAAGCCCACAAGGTTTTAAGGTGTTCAATAAAAATATCCATCTCAATTCTTTTTTGTGTAAAGCCAGATGGCGATCACCGCCAAATTGTAATGGAGGAATATGGTCCAGAATCATGAATGTTAGATCCCTTTCATTGTGACCATATTCCGAAAAATGTTTAGCCACAGGTAAGTCAAGCTTCTTTTTGCGTATAGAGAAACGATGATTGTTTAGACGAGTTTTAAAGGCACAGGTGGTCTCACCCACATATAGGAGGCCACAGGGACACCATAGCACATATATGACCCAGTCCGAGTCACAGGTGAAATTATGTTTAATTTTAAACTGTTGCCAGTCACTGGATGTCTAAAAAATTCACCTTTGCACATCAAAGCACAATTGACACATCTATAACATGGGATATTGCCCGGTTTTAGGGGTTTAAAGATAGGTTGTGCCGCTTTCTTATGTTCTGGCATTCTGGTTTTCACCAGTCTATCTCGAAGATTTTGTGAGCGTCTATAAGACATGAGTGGACCATTATTCAATTCATCTATGTGTCCAAAGCTATTGCTGATTATTGGCCAATGTCTATTCATAATCCTGGAAATATCTCCACTTTTGTCATTATAAGTTGAGATGAATGGAATGCGTTTCCGTTTTCCATATACTAACGGTTTTTTAGACTGTAGCAAACTGTCCCTCGCTATATTATCAATCTTCTTCCTATGTGTCCACAGTAATGATTTAGGGTAACCTCTTTGTAGAAAGTTGCCAACCATAGTGTCTAAAGATATATCAAGATCCTCCTGTCTGTCAGTATTGCGTTTGGCCCTAATCATTTGACTGTATGGCAAGGACCTTACCATACTTCTCGGGTGACAACTATCAAATCGTAGCAAAGTGTTCCTATCGGTCTCTTTAGTGTACATTTTAGTTCTAATTGTATTGTTAACAATGGATACAGTAACATCCAAGAATTGGATATTGTCCGTAGAGTGTGTCATAGTAAATTGGATATCCTCATCTACAGAATTAAGAAACTGGTGAAAATCAGTTAATGTAGTGGCAGTGTCAGTCCAAATGAGGAAGATGTCATCTATGTATCGCCACCACCTCAAAACATGTGAGAAGTGGTGGGATACATAGACCGACATCTCCTCAATATTGTCCATGAAAATATTGGCGTACGTGGGAGCCATATTGGATCCCATGGCCGTTCCTTTCAACTGAATGTAATAACTATCTTTAAATAAAAAATAGTTAGATGTCAAAATAAGTTCTACTAATGACATAATAAACTCACAAGTAGCATTGTCATAGTCTGCAGTCATAAATTTACGTCGTACAGCATCAAGCCCTTTGTTATGATCAATGGAGGTATAAAGAGATGTAACATCAAAGGAGACCAAAATAGACCCCTCTGGTAATTTTATAGATTTTAATTTTTGTAAAAAATCAGTGGTGTCCCTGATATAAGATTTGGAGTTAATAGCAAAATTTCTCAGCACTTTATCCACAAAGATAGAGATATTACTCATTAATGAACCCCGGCCAGATACAATTGGGCGACCTGGAGGGTTCATAAAATCTTTGTGTATTTTTGGCAGTAAATACAGGCAAGGAGTAACAGGAAATTCAATAATGAGGAATTTATACAGCATTTGATCAATTATGCCTTCCTCTAATGCTGTATTAATAAGTGAAGTAATCCTCTTTGTAATATCCTGTCTAGGATCATTTTTTAATACTCTATATACATTGGTATCTGCTAGTTGTCTATAGCATTCTCTTATGTACATATCTGAATCCATAACCACGATTGCTCCACCTTTGTCAGCAGGTTTTATAATGAGATCGTGGTTATGGATCAACTCATCTAATGCCAACATGTCAAGAGTAGTCATATTAGGCTGTTTAAAGCCCAATTCACATGTTTGGGACCTGAGTAAAGCAATGTCTTTCTGTACAAGTTCTCTAAAGGTTTCTATCGCATGTGATGTTATAGGAGGTTGGAACAAACTCTTATTAAATAATCCCAGTTTTTTAAGTGATAGTTTCGGAAGAGTATCATGAACTACTGCATTAATCGGTTGTGTCTCAAACCATACCTTCAATTTAATAGCTCTAACAAAACTATATATATCCAGCTCTAATTGAAACCAATCAATATGTTGATTAGGGCAAAATGACAATCCCTTAGATAGTAATTGTAATTGTGTATGAGATAACTGATGCTGGGAGATATTTACCACTGTTGTTTGGGCAGAGTCCTCTTGTTGCTGTCTTGCACCGGTTTCTGTCCTTTCTGATGCGTAGATTTTTGAAAACGGGTTCTTCCTTCCTCTATTTCTCCTGCGACCTGCTCGTCTGGTTTTCTTCTTTTTGATTTGTCCAATGGACTGGAATCTAAAAAATCTTGATCATTTTTTGGAGGATATTTCTTAGTATGTCCTTGAATACGGGAATCACCTTTGTTGTAAACCGGTTCATTGCTTCTTTTGTTGTCACGTCTAAAGGCACCATCAGCATAGTTGAGGGACTTGTCCCATGTATAGACACGTCCCGTTGAATAATCTGTTTGATCACGGAACCATTTCTTCTTTTTGGTTTCTTCTATGTCCATCCTTACTTTGTTGAGCGTCATACGTAATTTATCCATGTGGGTATTAAAATCTTCTATTTGTATCAGCGTTTTGAGTGTATTCTCCAAATCTTGTACTTTCACTCTTAAAGCTCTCAGATCTCTCTGCAAAAAGTCCATATTGATTAATATAGTTTCCAAAGCATATTTGCTTGCGAGTTGTTCATTTTTACTCCTGAACTCTTCGTGTTGCATGTGCATAGTTGGTTTGAGTAGGATTCTCATCCCCCGTGGGATCATATTGTTCCTATAATATTGTCCCAATGTGAGTAGATGTAATTCAACATTAATCAAACGTCGTGACTCGAATTCCAGATTTCTCTTGATGTCAGTTATAGAAGGAACGCTTAAAAATGACACATCACCCTCCGCTCCACTCAGGATTCTCTCAATGTCCTCTTCAGTAAAAACAGCAGTGTTGGATGAAACATTCCCAGCAGGTATATTAACCTGCTCCATGTTTAAAGGATAAACGATAGTTGAAAAACGTGGTGCAAGCTAATGGAATCCAGATATAGCAAACAAGAAGGCAGCAGCACTCACACAAGAATAATCGACCAGGTGCCCAGCAAAACGTCCCGATCCTCGGACGTATTATAATATATAGAAGAAGAAACTTTGCAGCACTCCAACATGAAAAAGGTGGTGGTTTATTCAATCCAAAACAACAGCAACGTTTCAATCCTACAATAGGATCTTTATCAAGCCTAGTGACACATCTACTCAACAAACTTATATATGGTTGAGACTATTTTACATAATTGGCCTCATTATAATACAATAAAGTGCAAAGTGTATGAAAACTTACATAATACATAGTGTAAGGTATCATCATAAAAATAAACATGATACAGAAAATACAAAAGTGTATATGTGACATCGTGAGTAACAATACACAATATCAAAAACATTAAAAACAACTGATTACATCATAATCATTTATGCAACAGTGGTGTAAAATCTAACGTCATATCGCCACTCACCAATCAGAACTTCAGATTTAACCAGTCAGTCATTGGTATATGTATTCGTAAGAATGTATTGCAGCAATCAGCTGCAGCCCTCGTGGTAATTAAAGTTTTACACATCAGTGTAATCCCCAGAGGCGGAAGTGTATCATCATTCAGCAGCAGAGAGCATCGATCGCATCCATATGATGTAATGCGTGTCAATGCGTTCCACTGAACTGGCCCGTGTGTAACGGCATCATAGGTTGCTAAGCAACTGTTGCAACTCTGTCACAGATACCTATTGACAAGGCTATGTCGGTCAAGAAGTCTATAATGGCAAAAAAATGCAAGTATATTAGTCAATGCTCCTCATACGGCCAAGTATCCATGATGTCCTCATGTTCTTTTTCCTTGGGTTCTTTTGATGTCCTCTTCGGTATGATGATCGTTGACACATTAACATCAATATTTATATTTCTTATTTACTGTCAATGTTTGATAAATACTAAAATTTAATTTTTTGTATTTTTTTAGATTGGAATACCACTCCCAACAGAATTTCGGAACTTCTTTGATTTTTTTTCAAATAGTAAAATTACTGTGTTATGATATCTGACGGGGCTGTGTTTAATTCATTGAGTCTTATTATATCAATAAAATATGTTTATTATTTGTTGAATTTTTTCTAGTCTCCTATTTGGTCTTTAAGTGATATAGAGATATTATAAGCCTTTGTAAGAAAAGTGAGAAGGATTCTCATATATATTTTTCATGATTTATGCTTTATGAGATACCATGTCACTGATGTGACAATCTGGGTCCGTTACACGGATGAGGGTGATGGGACATCCTAGACACGTGAAGACGTAGCTATGTGGTCCCATAACTCCGGGAACAAGATCGTTCTGGATACTTGATTGTGAACAGAGATCTTTGTACCCACGTGTGGATCGCCTATAAAAAGCTGATATAAAGTTACTTTTAGATATCCTTAATATCTCCATCACTTACCATGAGGAGCATTGACTAATATACTTGCATTTTTTTGCCATTATAGACTTCTTGACCGACATAGCCTTGTCAATAGGTATCTGTGACAGAGTTGCAACAGTTGCTTAGCAACCTATGATGCCGTTACACACGGGCCAGTTCAGTGGAACGCATTGACACGCATTACATCATATGGATGCGATCGATGCTCTCTGCTGCTGAATGATGATACACTTCCGCCTCTGGGGATTACACTGATGTGTCAAACTTTAATTACCACGAGGGCTGCAGCTGATTGCTGCAATACATTCTTACGAATACATATACCAATGACTGACTGGTTAAATCTGAAGTTCTGATTGGTGAGTGGCGATATGACGTTAGATTTTACACCACTGCTGCATAAATGATTATGATGTAATCAGTTGTTTTTAATGTTTTTGATATTGTGTATTGTTACTCACGATGTCACATATACACTTTTGTATTTTCTGTATCATGTTTATTTTTATGATGATACCTTACACTATGTATTATGTAAGTTTTCATACACTTTGCACTTTATTGTATTATAATGAGGCCAATTATGTAAAATAGTCTCAACCATATATAAGTTTGTTGAGTAGATGTGTCACTAGGCTTGATAAAGATCCTATTGTAGGATTGAAACGTTGCTGTTGTTTTGGATTGAATAAACCACCACCTTTTTCATGTTGGAGTGCTGCAAAGTTTCTTCTTCTATATATTATAATACGTCCGAGGATCGGGAAGTTTTGCTGGGCACCTGGTCGATTATTCTTGTGTGAGTGCTGCTGCCTTCTTGTTTGCTATATATGTATGTAGATATATATCTATCTAGATAGATAGATATATATATATATATATATATATATACTATATATTAAAAGTAAAAGAAAAAAAAATTCCCATTTTTCCCCCAAACACAATGTAAAAAAAAGTAAAGCATTAACATATCTGGTATCACAACGTCTGTAAAAGTCCGAACTATTACAATATAACATTATTTTACCTGCACGGTAAACGCCGTGGAAACCCCCCCCCCCAAAAAAAACCCACCAGAATCGCTGTTTTTAGTCACTTCATCTCCCAAAAAAAAATGAATTAAAAAGTGATCAAAAATTCTCATGTACCCCAAAATGGTACCAGTAGAAACTACAGCTCACTCCACGACAAATAAGCCCTAATGCCACTCAATCAACGGAAAAATAAAAAAGTTATGGCTCTTAAAATATGGCGACACAAAACAATTTTTATTTTTAACAATCAGTTTTTTCCTTATAAAAGTAGTAAAACATAAAAAAAATATATAAATTTGGTATCGCTGTAATCGTATTGAACCTCAAAATAAAGTTCTCATGTCATTTTTACAGCACGGTAAACGCTGTAAAGACAAACCCCCTAAAAATATGGAGGAATCACTATTTTTTCCCATACCACCACACAAGAATTTTCTTTCCAGTTTCCTGCAGGACTAGTTGTAGATTTTCATGACACCATTTATTCTACCATATAATGTACTATTATATGGCAGAATAAACGGTGTCATGAAAATCTACAACTAGTCTTACAAAAAACAAGCCCTCATACAGCTAATTCAATGAAAAAATAAAAAGGTATGACTTTTGTAAGGTGGGGAGGAAAAAACAAAAATGAAAATCTGAAAAATGGCTGCAGAGGGTAGGGGTTAAACAGACCTACCCTGACACAACACTGTTTAGGACCTTTTACACGGCCAGTTCTCGATCATTGACCTATGTAAACATGGCATTCATCAGCTAAACGCATCTCCTATTCTACCATAAAAATGGTCGTTTGTCAGCAACACATCTCTTCGTGTAAACAGGGATGTACTGCCGACAATATGCAAACTGTTTGGGAATGAACGATCCATGTAAATGGAGCAAAACAACGCCGCTCGACATGCTGTTATTGTTGATTGGTGCTCGTTACCATGTAGAATCAGAGTATAAATGAATATGTAGCTGATCTGAATATAAAAGGTAGAAGTTTCCATCATTATCTATGTTAAAATCGTCACTTTTATTCCTTTATTCCATTAAAACTACGTCGGCAATTCAGGTAATGCTTGTGTGTTTCGAGCCACTGGGTCTTAGTAATAGAAATAATGTCCAAATCAGAGCAGTTAAAAACAAACTCTGACCTGTTACATTGCTAATTAAAATCACATGACTTGTTCTCAAAGGTGAACACAGTGTATCCCATATAAACATATATCGTGCTAATTGCTGCTTTTTATAATGCTTGACATATATAATTGTTACTACGATCATACTGTCTTTTAATGATACAATAGATCATTTTTGTCATTTAGGCCGGCTGAATATCTTGTATTAAGTTAAAAGATCCAAAAAGCCTCTCTGCATAAATGGCGTTGGCGCCAGTCTCCACCTCTATTCATTTTTTTTAACTTTTTCAATGCCATAAAAAAATGCATTTAAATTGATGTGTAGCAAAGTGTTAAGCCTCATTCACACGACAGGGTCCGAGAGTCGGCCGATAAAAACGGCTGTTTTGGGCCGTTTTTCCCGGCCGGTTTGCATCCGTTTTGCATCAGTTCCGATTCCGTTACGGGCCGTGTTGCCGTTTTTAACGCCCGATTTTGACCCGTTTTGCATCCGTTTTTTTCCCTGTCCGTTTTAAAATCGGATGAATTTCATTTAAATTTGTTGCAACACACAGTCCTCTGTAGATAATGCCACAGCCCCCCTGGTAGGTAATGCCACACAGCCCCCCTGGTAGGTAATGCCACCCAGCCCATGTAGGTAATGCCACCCTGCCCCCTGCAGTTAATGGCACCCAGCCCCTGCAGGTAATGCCACCCAACCCCCAGCAGGTAATGCCACCCAGCCCCCGGCAGGTAATGCCACCCAGCCCCCTGCAGGTAATGCCACCCAGTCCTCTGCAGGTAATGCCACCCAGCCCTCTGCAGGTAATGCCACCAAGTCCCCTGTAGGTAATGCCACACAGTCCCTTGTAGGTTGCACCCATCCCCCCTACCAGGAGAAGTCACTGACTTCAATGTCCATATATGGACAGTGTAGTCACTGACTTCTCCTGGAGAGGAATTCCTTGCCACAGGTCGGGAATTCCGCTTCAGAAGTGAGTGACGTCACTGTGTTCATATATGGACAGTTTGGTCACTCACTTCTTCTGTAGCAGAATCCCCGGCCACAGAGTCGGTGATTCCGCTTCAGAAGTGAGTGACGTCACTGTGTCCTTATATGGACAGTGTAGTCACTCACTTCTCCTGTAGCGGAATCCCCGGCCATAGAGTCGGGGATTCCGCTTCAGAAGTGAGTGACGTCACTGTGTCCATATATGGACAGTTTGGTCACTCACTTCTTCTGTAGCAGAATCCCCGGCCACAGAGTCGGTGATTCCGCTTCAGAAGTGAGTGACGTCACTGTGTCCTTATATGGACAGTGTAGTCACTCACTTCTCCTGTAGCGGAATCCCCGGCCATAGAGTCAGGGATTCCGCTTCATAAGTGAGTGACGTCGCTGTGTCGATATATGGACAGTGTATTCACTCACTTCTCTTGTAGCGGAATCCCCGGCCATAGAGTCCTACAGGGAGCAAAAAAAAACCCTCCTCCTCCTCACATGCACTCTGCACTGTGAGGAGGAGGAGGAGGAGAGAGAGCGCGAGCGACGGAATACATGGCCATCACTCGGGACACATTCCGGTGATGGCTGTGTATTACCCGACCGCATAGACTTCTATGGGAGCCGGGCAGCCATGTAAACAGTCGAAAATAGGGCATGTCCAATTTTTTTGACGGCCAGGTTTCCCGGGCCGTCAAAAAAATCGGTCGTGTGAATAGCCCCATTAGGGGTCTATTGTTCCTACTGCAGCCGGGTGACGGCCGATTTATGAACGGCTGTCACCCGGCCGGGAAACCCTGTCGTGTGAATAAGGGCTTGCATTGCGCCTAAAGGATTAGAGCACAAGGCATTAGATGAATTCGTAGGTCACTCACACATACCCACTTTGGCACTTGAGGCATCTTAATCCTATTTGTTCCATTTTAGACTAATCAATAAAAGTTATTTATTAATTAATAGACCACACACTTCTTCTTTCCCTTTCCCCTTATACGATTAGAGGAATTCGCAATGTGTTTCGATATTCCTGTTTTTAATTTTCTAATAATATAGCCAACATATTTTAGTTGACAAGATGTGCATTCAATGACATACACTTCGTATTTTGCCTCACAATTAATATAGTTTAGAATCCTGTATGAGAAAACACCATCATGTGAGAGAAAAGTAGTGGTGATTTTCACATACAGATCTGTCAATTTTTTTTTTAATTGCGTTAAAGAGGCTCTGTCACCACATTATAAGTGCCCTATCTCCTATATAAGGAAATGGGCGCTATAATGTAGGTGACAGTAATGCTTTTTATTTAAAAAAAACTATCTATTTTCACAACGTTAGGAGCGATTTTGGTTTATGCTAATGAGTTTCTTAATGCCCAAGTGGGCGTATTTTTACTATCGACCAAGTGGGCGTTGTACAGAGGAGTGTATGACGCTGACCAATCAGCATCATGCACTCCTCTCCATACAGAATCGCGTTCTTACTAGAACATGATCTGCAGCCACATACACAGCGATTCTGCTTGATTAACGTTAATCCAGTGTCCTGATAATAAGTACACATGACCATCCAGCCTGGAGGTCATGTGTATTCAGAATCCTGACACTTCTGAATCTTTTCTGTGAGATTCCAGCAACGGAAACGATATCTCGCGAGATTACGGAGGTAAACGAGATTTCGTTTCCCTTGCTGTAAATCTCACAGAAAAGATTCAGAAGTGTCAGGATTCTGAATACACATGACGTCCAGGCTGGATGGTCATGTGTATTCATTATCAGGACACTGGATTAACGTTAATCAAGCAGAATCGCTGTGTATGTGGCTGCAGATCATGTTCTAGTAAGAACACGATTCTGCTGTGTAAATGAATGGAGAGGAGTGCATGATGCCGATTGGTCAGCGTCATACACTCCTCTGTACAACGCCCACTTGGTCGAAAGTAAAAATACGCCCACTTGGGCATTAAGAAACTCATTAGCATAAACCAAAATCGCTCCTAACGTTATGAAAATAGATCGTTTTTTTAAATAAAAAGCATTACTGTCACCTACATTATAGCGCCCATCTCCTTTTGTAGGAGATAGGACACTTATAATGTGGTGACAGAGCCTCTTTAAGTTATACATTAATGTATATGTTTTTTAACACAGGAGTCTATTGGCAACGCATGGCCAATGGATTGCCGGCGGATGGCATCCATCACAGCCAGAAAAATACGTATATAATAAACATGTACGCTATTATCACAGGGGAGCCTATAACCGACTGACGGCTGGCTTCCGTCTGAGGCATTCGTTGGAGGTTTATCTTTTTATACATGTTTCTTTAACATCTCAAACCACACATCTAGTTATATGTCAGGTTTGAGATAATTCAAGTGAGCACACATCTGTATCTAGACACTTGGCATCTCACATTACCACACTTACAGTAGTCTCTATATTTTAACCAGGTGAATCTGTGGTTTTTACTAGAAAAATAGCTTGGAGACAGTATGTACCATAGGGAACGACCTTTATTGGACAATTGTTTACCCAAGAGATTGACAAGATCATCATCTTCATACAATATGGTTAAGTTTCTTTAAATAATTCCAACAACCTGAGGGTACTGATTTACTCTGTAGAAAATACTATAGGGAATCTTGCCTGACCTGTCATATGTTTTTCTTTTGCTTGGGGGACAGGGTTATCTTCAACAAGTAAGGATTGTCTAGATTGTCTATATTTATTTGAAACTATTTTCTTGGCTTGATCCATCATCCATCTTGGAGAACTCCTTGTGGTCTAATCTGTACACTATTGGACTTGAAGAGGCTCTGTCACCAGTTTAATACTTCTCTATCTCCTACCTAATCTAATAAACGCTTTGATGTAGATAATTACAGTTTTTTTGTTTTTTTAAAAATACGTTTATTAGTGACAAAGTTCTGATCATTTCTAGATTTATGTAAATGTTTTCTAAATGCACAACTGGGTGTTTTTTTTCTATTCACCAAGTGGGATTTCTAAAGAAAAGTGTATGACGCTGACTAATCAGCGTCATACACTTTTCTTCATTCATGCCCAGCTTTATTCACAGCCCAGAGTGATCTCCGCTAGAATCGCGAGATCATGCTGTGACGTCACTTAATCCCTAAGTTGCTTCACTGTAGCGACAGGAGAATGACCAGACATCGCCTCCAGCCGATAATTATAGATGATGATAGACGATTACCCTCCTCAGCAGCAGTCCTGGCATGGCTGGAAGCAATTTGAGTTTTTTCATTTTCGTTTATTCCTCCCCACCTTCCAAAAGCAATAACTTTTTTATTTCTTTTTGGGCTTTTTTTTTTTTTTGCGGGACAAGTTGTAGTTTTACATGGCACCATTTATTGTACCGCATAATGTACTGGGAATCTGCAAAAAAATCTATTTGTGGGGTAAAATGGGCAAAAAACTGTGAATACAACATGTTTTGGGGGTTTTGTTTTTACGGCATACATTAGGTGGTGAAAACTATGTATTCACCTTATTCTACAGGTTGATACGATTACGGCGATACCAAATTTATATGTTTTGTTTTATGTTTTACCACTTTTAAAAAAATAAAACTTTTTGCTAAAAAAAAAAATGTTTTGTGTCGCCATATTCTGATAGCCATAACTTTTTTATTTTACCACCAATTTAGAGGTCTGTGGGATTCAATTTTGTGGGGCGAGCTGTAGTTTACAACGATACCATTTTGGGGTACATGTGACTTTTTGATCACTTTTTTTTTTACTTTTTTTTGGAGATCTAAGGTGACCAAAAAACAGCAATTTACATGTTTATATATTTTTTTTATGTCATTTACCGAGCGGGTTAAGCAACACTATATTGTGATAGATCGGACTTTTATGGACTCGGCAATACCGGTTATGTTACTTTTATTTTTTTAACATTGCTTTAGGTAAAAAATGGATTGCTTGCATGATATACTGCAATACTAATATATTGCAATATATCGTAATTCTGTAATTCGTAATTCTTCAAAGTACAAAAATGGCAGACCAGTGGACCTTCATTAGGCCCCCAGGCTGCCTTAACAACTGTCGTCACCGGCCGGTCCAGTGGCGGGGGTGCGTGATGACGGTGCCTCCCTGATTCTAACAATTTCAATTCTGTGGTCGCGATTGACCACGTCATTTAAGGTGTTAAACGGATGGAATCAAAGTGATATTTGATTCCGCCCATTGCAGTGAGGTGTCGGCTCTATAACACAGCCATCACCCACCAAGTGTGGAGCAAGCTCAGCCAGTGAGCCCGCTCCATACTTCCCCTTAACGGCTGCCGCGTACCAATATGTGACATGTAGTTAAGGGGTTAACCTCCAAAGTGGAGCTCTCAAATCTCAGTTAAAGATCTAAAGACTATATAGATCTAGCATTACACGAATCTGTGATTTTAAGGTTGATATTATTACAGTTGATGTAGGAGATGAATCCTGGCACGGATGCTACATCACTTTCTCACACCATGTCTTCTTTGTAGCGTCCATACCAGCATACATACTCAAAAAACTAATTTTTAGGGGAGCAAATACCAACCTTGCCATAAACAAAAATTTCTAGTGACGTTGAGAATTTTGCACCCATTCGAGCTCCCTTGATCTATATTTTATACGTTTCATCAAAAACAAAAAATCTACTGTGTAGCTGCTATTATAGATGAGCGAATTGATTCTGCATTAACCAAATTAGTTATGAATTCCCCCCAAATTTTAGGATTTTAGCAAATTCATCCCACATGAGTTGCTCAAAATGGCGACAGACATTTTACAGATCAGAAGCAGACAGAGAAAAAGGTTCACATGACCTCAGACAGCGGCCCGGGAGGCTTTCCCATAATGGTAAGCTCCAGTAAAGTCAATCATGAGGGGCATTGGTATGAGTCACTGATGACTCAATGGATGGGATGACAGTCATATGAATCATAGTCACTATAAACAGCCCGACATGGAAACGCTGCTGCTTTGTGGGGATACAGATAGGAGAGAGAGGTCGTCAGATAGTGAGTGAAAGATAGTAAAACATAGAATGCAGATAGATAGTGGGTGTGTTCTTACAGTGAAGAGAAAGATAAGATAGGAGATAGGAGTCAGTATCAGTGTTTTAGTTAGGCAGACACAGGCAGCCATTGCTGTGAATGAGTGCTGCTGCAGATATACAATTGTTACATTAATTTGTGAATCACTAATCTTCATCACACCATTCAGAAATCTTCTTTAACCCCTCAGTGACCAGCCTAGTTTAAGCCTTAATGACCAAACAATTTTTTTACGTTTTGCCATCGTCACATACAAAGAGCTATACATTTTTTTTTTCAGTCTTCATAGCTGTATAAGGACTTGTGTTTTGTGTGACAACATGTATTTTTTACTAGCACCATTTGGGGTACATATAATTTATTGATTAACTTTTATAAATTTTTTTGGGGGGAGCAAGTTTGTTATTCTTTTTGTGTCTTAAATTTACGCCATTTACTGTGATATAAATAACACAATTACTTTATTCAGCGGAATTAATGTTGTTTTTTTATGTTTTATTACTTTTACACGTAAAAACACTTTTTTTTCAAAATGATTTGTTTTTGTGTTGCCATATTTTAAGAGCCATAATTTTTTTTATTTTTCTGCTGACATAGCTATATGAGGGCTTCTTTTTGCCGGACGACTTGTATTTTTTATTGGTACCATTTTGGAGTACATACAAATTTTTTATCACTTTTTTTTAATAAAAAAATTTTAAGGCACGATGAACAGAAAATTTTGGCAGTGTTTTTTATTAATTATTCTTATGGTGTTCACTGTGCGGGTTAAATAATCTATTTGTTTTTTAGTTGGGGTCTTTAGGGACATGGCAATACCAAATATGTGTAACTTTTTTTTTCTTCTTCATAATAAAGCATTTTGTAAGGAGGAAAAGTGTGTTTTTCTTTTTTTTTTTACTTAGGATTTTTATAGAATTATTATAAACTTTATTAAACTTTTTTATTAGTCCCACTAGGGGACTTTGCTTTCCGATCATTTGATCACTATTATAATACACTGCAATACGTCTGTGTATTATTGCCTGTCAGTATAAAACTGACTGGCATCTGTTAGGCCATGCCTCTGACATGGCCTAACAGGCATTCACTAAAGACAGACCTGCATCGCAGGTGTGCCAATAGTGTGGGAGAGGGAGCCCCCTCCCTCCAAAACCCCTTAGATGCAGCGCTCGCTATTGAGAGCCATATCAAATGGGTTAAACGGGTGGATTTTGATCCGCCCGCTCGGTAGCTGAGAGCAGGGAGCTTTTACTGCTTCTGGCGGCGCTGTTTTATTCTGATGCAGCGCTGTGAAAAGGTGTATGCATCAGAACATAGGCAGTTAGTGACTGCCGTCAAAAGGCGTATTAATAATAGTAATCCTGATGCTGATAGGTTACCGCTGTTTTTTAAATAGATGTCACGGACCGCTGGTTAAAAGAAATTACTTATTTTTCGATACCACCGTGTGTATAAGCACCGGCGGGCATCTGTCACCAAAAAGGGATAATTTTTGGACTGTTTTTTTGTAATTTAAAAGCATAATGAATCATACAGTACAGTGTGTTTTTGAACAGGCTGTTTGTTTTCACGACTTCTGTACCATCCGTTTATCCATAGCCATATATTTTGTTGTCACATTGACGTTACTAATGCTGTTTTGCAGTATCATGCAGTCCTAGAAGACCTCAGAAAGTCATACACAACTTTTCGGGGCAATCAGGGCACTTTCAATTTGCGATTAATTTATTCTGACCGAATCAAATCTGACGGCTGGTTCGATAGAATGGTTAGAAACAGGTTCGAAACAAATTTGGGGAAACTCACTTATCTCTGATTACTATACTTATATAGATGGTGCGCTAATGCTCGGATTAAAGAGCACATACCTGACAAGTTTCTTTTCAATCAAAATCATTAAACATTTTCAGCATCTCCTTGTATCATTTAGATAAATAGGTTTACGTCTGACCAATGGTTGTAACAGGTTATCTAACAACCTACACAACTTTTTATTTAGGGATACCTTGCCCGATACTATGGGGCACAGTGAAGGTGGATATTCACCATTATGGATCTTGAAAGTCAGTGAAAATTTGATGTACTTGAAAAATGAACACGCAAGTTTTTTTTAACATAAAATATTCCTAGATTGATCCCTTCTGTAATGATATTATTGACATGTACCTGAAAATAGGAGTGGGATCCAACCAGAGGAAGTAGAGTCTCAGGTCCAGAATTGGAGGGGTAATAAAATTTGTTTCTGACATTTGACATCCATACTGTGTGTGCACTGTTGTCCCAATCAGTGGGTTGTGGACCCACTGGGCTACTCCACTGGTGAGAGTAAGGGCTAGCAGCAGATAACAGAACACAGGTCGTAGTGTGTTGCTGGAAACAGGCAGGATACATGATAGTTGGATGTAGGCTGATAACGGAGAGCTGGATGCAGGCTGATAACAGAGCTGGATGGAGTCTGGTAGCAGATAGCAGATGCATACTGGAATCAGTTTGCTAACAGGAACCTTTGCAGGACACAACTAGGTTGCACTAAAGTAGCTCACTCAGGCCTATGAGCTTTCAAAATCAGGGGAATTATTATGAAGTTGGGCACCCTATTTGCGCCTAGAAAAGCCTCCACTTCTCTGGGAAGGTTTTCTACACGATTTTGGAGTGTGTCTGCAGGAATTCTGGCCTATTCAACCAAGATATTTGTGTGGTCAGGCACTGACAACTTTCCAATTCATATCAAAGGACTCATTCAGCGCAAAACACTCGCGTTCCTCCACACCAAACTCACCCAACCATGCCTTCATGGACCTCGCATCTTGCACTGGAGCACAGTCATGCTGAAACAGAAAAAGGGCCTTCACTAAACTTTTCCCACAAAGTGGAAGCATACAATTGTCTAAAATGTCCATGTATGCTGTAACATTGAGAGTACCCTTCTCCGGAAATAAGGTGCCTAGCCCAAAACATGAAAGGCTTTATCCCTCCTCCACCAAATATTACATTAGGCACTATGCATTCCGGTAGGTTGAGTTCTCCTTGCATCAGCCATATTTATCTATCAGACTGCCATCACTCCAGAAAACACGTTTCCACTGCTCCAGAGTTCAATGGTGGTGTTCTTTACACCATTCCCGCCGTAGCTTAGCATTGTTCATGGTGATCTTAGGCTTGTACACAGCTTATTGACCATAGAAACCCATTACATGAAGCTCCCGACGAACAGTTCTTGCGCCGATGTCATTTCAACAGGCAGTTTGGAACAGTGTAGTGAATGATGCAACAGAGGATAGCAGATTTTAACACACCATGCACTTTAGCACTCAGTGGCCCCACTTAAGGGATCCTGATCTTGCACAGGGACCCTCTGCTGTCTCTGGCTGTCCCTTTGTAATTGCATAACTAACAACAGCTTAATGCAGTCGTCATCAGAATCCTATCAAAACATGCAGTTACGTTCTGATAAGAAGTTTGCAGACTAGTGATAAATATAGAAAATCCCCACTTCTGGTCTGTTAATCTATCAGCATAAAGCAGGCATGACATTTTTCTTCAATTGTTTTCTTTTAAATAAGTGTGTTCATGTGCAAACTGTCTGTCAGCACTATAGTTTATAACGGCCAAACTAATTTTCTCTGGCCATAATGTATTTTCATGAACTCTGTCTTCAATGATATGCAAGACTGTGTTATATAAAGAAGTAAAACACTGTATTCTTCTATAGGTAAGCAAAGCAATAAACTGTCAGCGAATGATTTGTTTGCTATACTTTACCTACATGGTAGACTACAGGTTTAGAAGAATAGCTTGATTTATCACACAAGAAAACTGTAAGATCCTGGATCAAATAGTCATGCGTCATTTACAACTTCCTAAATCATGGGTGGTTTTTTTAGTTGCTGATGAAAAAAACTGACATTTGTTTTATTATGAATGTTGATTTAAAATGAAACAAATAAAACAAAACAAGAGAAAGTGTAAAGACCAAATTCACTTAAGTGTATATCTAGGCTCATTTCTTATTAAGGTACTGCTGGGTAGGCGGCATGCAGTTTTACTGCAAATTGACTCGGTTTTTAAATGATTATTAATATGCGCATGTTTTTTGCAGGTTAAACTGCTGTTTACCTGTAAAGATGTGACATAAAAAATAGTTTGAAACTGCACCGATTTGTCGTAAAATCACATTTTGGCTTGGTGTGCAGCCGCACAGCATCCACTACATGTGTCCCTACCCTTACTTTTTATTGTTTTCCTTATCATTTTATCAGTCATTCATATTAAAGATGTGTCTAGTTATGGTCTTAAAAAAGTCAATATTTTTTTAAATTATTTATTTTATTACTATTTTCAGTATTATTATTTAGTTACTCTTATGTTTGTTGCGTGGCTGCTTTTTATTTATTCTGCTTTTTATTTTCTATTATGGCACAGCTATGCTTAGTTACTTTAGTGACTACAGTTTCTCTGTATAGTCTATTGGGAGTCTGAGGTAGTATGACATCCACTTTATTTCATATTCCAGGCTTAGACTGCTTATCAACCCTGATCTACATTGATTATCCAAAATATAATTTATTATTATTCCCTATGAATCTCATTCTGACAAATCAATTCTACCAGATTTATTAAATGTATAAGTATAAGCATAAGCGCACCACAAGGGATCCATCATAGCAGTCCAACACCGGTAATCGATGCGATTAACCACTTAAATGCGGCAGTGAATAGCCGAATTTAAGGAGTTTGTAGTAGATCGGCACCCCCGCTGCTCCATCGTGGGAGTGTCGATGGTTCGTATGGCAACCGGAGTGCTGACAATGGCCTCTGGGTCTGGCAGCCTATGAGGATCCGCCTCCTGCAGGTCATGATGAGCTTGCTGACAGTATCACACTGACAGCTCAAATACATTGCACTACATACATAGTGTAATGTATTAGTATAGAGATTAGTTTTGCAGGCCTTCAAGTCCCATAGTGGGATAAAAAAAGTAAAAAAAAAAAGGAAATAAAAATGTTATAAAAAATAAAAGTTTCAAGTAAAAAATAACACAAAAATGCCTTTTTTCGATAACCGTTTTATTATTGGGAAAAAATTGAAAAAATACTATACATAATTGGTATCGTCACGTCCGTAAAGATCCAAACTTTAAAACTGTCACGTAATTTATCTTGCATGGTGAACGCGTAAAAAAAAAAAGAAGAAAAACGACAGAATCGGTGTGTTTAGGTTACATTTTCTCAGAAAAAATTGAATTGATCAAAAAGTCACATTTACCGTAACATAGTACCAATAAAAATGGCACCTCTTCTTGCAAAAAACAAGCCATGACACAGCTTTGTCGACCCAAAAATAAAAAAGTTATGGCTCTTAGTATGGCGACACAGAAAACAAATACATTTTAAAAAAAAAGTGATTTAATGTGCAAACACTGTAAAGCATAAAAAACTGTATATATATATATATATATATATATATATATATATATATAGAAAAATAAACTTTGCAGCACTCCAATATGAAAGAAGTGGTGGTTTATTCACTCCAGATACAACAGCAACGCTTCAATCCTACAATAGGATCTTTATCAAGCTTGATAAAGATCCTATTGTAGGATTGAAACGTTGCTGTTGTATCTGGAGTGAAAAAAACACCACTTTTTTCATATTGGAGTACTGCAAAGTTTCTCTTTCTATACATTACATTACGTCCGAGGATCGGGACGTTTTGCTGGGCACCTGATCAACAATTTCTGTGTGAGTGCTGCTGCTTTCTTTTTTGCTATATATATATATATATATACATATATATACATATATATATATATATATATATATATATATATATATATATATATATATATATATGGTATCAGTGTAATCGTATTGACCCGCAGAATAAATTTAACATGTAATTCATTGTGCACGGTGAATGCTGACGAAAAATAACAGTAGAAAACTATTTCAGAATTGCTGTTTTTTTGGTTGTTTCCTCTTTGAAAACATTAAATAAAAAGTGATCAAATGTCGCATGTGTTCCAAAATGGTACCAATAAAATCTACAGCTTGTCCTGCAAAAAACAAGCCCTCACACAGCTCCATCGACAGAAAATTAAAAGAGTTTTGGCTCTAAGGCGCGGAAGAAAAAACAGCCTGATGTGCAAGCCAGAGGGGGAACATTCCTTCATGTAGTAAAACATACAAAAACTATATAAATTTGGTATCGCCGTAAACCTACTGACACACAGAATAAAGCGAACATGATTTATACTGCACGGTGAACGCTGTAAAGAAAAATAAATAAAAAATAATGCCAGAATTGCTTTTTTGTGTTCCCTAGCCTCCCAAAAAAATGTAATAAAAAGTGATCAAAACGTTGCTTTCCCGAAAATGGTACCAATAAAAACTACAGCTCATTCCTCAAAAAAATCCCTCATATGGCTACGTGGATGGAAAAAGAAAAAAAGTTATGGCACTAATAAGGCGGTGATGAAGAAACATCATGAAGGCCAGAGGGGAACATTCCTTCAGTCTCAGGAAGTTGTTATCAAGACCCTAGTATTTGGGAACCAGGAAAGGGAAGGCCACAGCACATCTGCTGGAAGCAAGGGTGTCCGTATTATACCAGGGCAACACTTTCTCAGCAAAGTATCCCAAACTACAAAGGAAAAAAAGGCCCAAAAAGTTGCAGAGTGTAACAAAAGAGGGGTTAAGAATGGACCAATGTTATCAGTGCAACACTGGACTGTGCATAACAAATTGATTCAAAGCGTACCACACCTCTATGGATAATTTTATTTACCCCATTATTATACCCTCTTATTATGCCCTGATGTACTCAGCACAGATTACATATGCCCCCACATTATAAGCTGAAATACCAGTAATACTCAAGCAAAATTCACTCTCCAAATGGCGGTCCTTCCTATGTAAGCCCTTCAGTGTGCCCAAACAGCAGTTTAGGTCCACATGTATGGCATTGACATACCCGGGAGAACTCACTTAATAATTTATGGGGTAAGCCTCTTGAGTGCACAAGCTTGGCACAACATATTGTTCGGTGAAATGGCATATCAGTGGAATAATTGCAATTAACCAAGACTTCACAACTGCCAATGAAAAAACACCAAGCAATATAATGCAATTATCAGGATTCAAACCTGAAGATGACTGTGTCCCAGAAAATAGGATTTTAGGGTGTATAAAAAGAGAGATAAAAACCTGTGATTTAGATGTAATATTACCCCTCTATAAATCCCTTGTAAGGCCACATCTAGAATATAGAATTCTGTTTTGGAATCCATATTGTAAAAAGGAAATAGGAGAACTGGAGAGGGTTCAAAGGTGGGCAACGAAATTATTAAATGGGATGGGAGGTGTCGCTTACAATGAAAGGCTAGAAAAATTGGGCTTGTTCAGCTTGGAAAAGAGACGTCTTTGAGGGGCTCTAATTATATTGTATAAGTATATGTTTGGTCAATACAGAGAACTAGCACATGATCTGTTCATTCCAAGGACTCTACAAACGACCAGAGGAAACCCATTGCGTGTGGAAGAAAGACATTTCAGACATCAATATAGAAAAGGGTTCTTTACAGTTAGAGTGGTCAAGCTATGGAATGCCCTTCCCCAAGAGGTAGTGATGGCAGATACTATGTCAGCATTTAAGAAAAGGCTAGATGCTTATTTATTTATGAATGGCATTGAGGGTTATAGTTAATTAAGCAATGAATGACGGGTAATTTATTGAGAAAGGTTGAACCTGATAGACCTGTGTCTTTTTTCAACCTATGTAACTATGTAACTACCTGTTGCTATTTATCTGTGTACCAAACCTGGACTTTTACTTGATTACTCTTGCTGTTTGCACCATCCTGCCTTAGTGTTTTAGTCACTGGACTTCCAATCTGCCACAGTCCCTGATAGAATTGTCTTGTTAAATATGGAGACCTTTGACAACTATGAGGCAACAAATTCCCGATCTACAAGCAATTGTTGCTACCTATATAAAAAAATAAATCTCAACAGCAGGATCTATTGTGAAATCATCAGGAATTTCTGGATGTGCATTGCTCTATCGCAGATTTAACTTTACATGTACCACTACCATCAAAGTTCAGTGGTGATCGTCGCCATACCTGCAGGTAATCTGAGTCTGGGAACACAGTTCCATTACCGCAGGTGTCTCAAACTCAATTAGAAACCCTCTCGGCCTCTTTCACAATACCCAAAATACTTAAAGCTATCTCTTCTCTTAAGCTTTTTAAGGTACCTGGTCCTCATGAATTTAGGAACAACTACTATAGAGTTTATGCGCAAACCCTAGCCCCCCATCTCCTGCAAGCATTTAATAAGGTTGCAATAGAAGGTAATTTTCCCATGTAAATGCTCTCTGCCACCATAGTCACCCTCCTAAAAACCTGGGAAATACCCTACATCACCATCTAATTTCCGTTCTCCTAAATTCGGACATTAAAATATATGCTAAAATTCTCTCAGATAGACTTTTTCGTATTATCCCTCAGTTAGTTGACTCGGATCAGATGGGGTTTGTAGCTGGAAATCAAGCTCTGGATGGATCACGCAGGTTTGATTGGGTAATTCGGGACTACTTGTCCCAACCCTTGGAACACTTTGGTCTTAGGGAACTTGTGAAGTCCTCTATTCTTGCATTATATTCGACTACCTCAGCTAGGGTTCTCTCTTCAGGTTTCTTATCAGATCCTTTTAAAATAAATAATGGCACGTGCCAAGGTTGCCTATTATCCCCTATCATATTTGCTTTGGTAATGGAACCCCTGGCAGAACTCATACGTAACAATCCCAAGATCAAGGGCATTCGGGTTGGCTCTACAATTCATAAAATCGACCTTTATGCCGACGATGTCCTTCTTTCAGTGCCTGACCCCTTTTCTTCCTTACCTGCTATCCAAGATAATATTTTAAAATTTGGTAAAATATCGTACTATAAATTCAACCCTAAGAAGTCTCAAATATTAAATGTGGGAGTTGATCAAGTTACTAAGCCCACTTTGAATTGTGAGATGATCAAATTATGTATTTGGGGGTTTCTATTACCAGCCCCAGCTTGACTATATTTCTAAAGAACTATATCCCGCTTCTCTCAAAAGTTTCTAAACTATTGGAAAATTTCTCGAAACCAGTGATCTCTTGGGCCGGTAAAATAGAGATTGTGAAAATGATGATCTTGGCAATAATATTATATGTGTTCCATACAGTAGTCATCCCGGTCTCCAATACTTACCTATCTAGACAACAAAAATTACTTGTAAATTTCATATGGGCGAGGAGAAAACCACGGTTTTGGTTTTTCACAATGACTAGGCCTTGGTCCTCAGGGAAGGGGGGTGTGGGAGTTCCAGATGTCAGGAAATATTACCACTCTGCTGTCCCTACTCACCTTTGTCACTGGTGGCATGGACATACTGATCTTCAATGAGCGGAGGTAGAGAAGAACACAGTTGGATCCTCTCTCATTACTGTCTTGGCGATTGACGGTACCAGGCACCCTACTGTACGTAAACGTATGCTCTCCATTGCTGCCTCTATAACCTCTTGGAAATATCTTGTTTCTATCACGCCCAGATCTGAATATAAGTCCCTAAAGCTGCTTCCTCTCCGCTTCCTCTCCCTGTTTTTACCAGACCTAAACCTGAGCAACTGGGAATCAGTTGGGATTCGTACTATTTCCTCTCCTTATGATTCCAGTGTATTGATACCTTTCAACACCCTGGTCCAAAAAGATAACATTCCTAAACATCATATGTATAAATAATTCCAAATTCGCCTCATTCTGAATTCTAAACCTGTAGATACACCTGTCTTTCCCAATTGTGCATTTATGGCTTTTATACCTGAAACGCCTAAACCTAAAGGCATCTCCTTGTTTTATTCTAATGTCTCTAGATCACAGTCCTCAACATAACCAGGCTACTTGTTAAAATGGGAAACAGATTAAAACTTGGTGGTTGAAGAGGAGGCACAAGGACCACACATTTACAATATTAACCCCTTCAGGACGAAGCCATTTTTTGATTTTTCATTTTCGTTTTTCACTCACCGCATTCCAAGAGCCATAACTTTTTTATGTTTGCGTCAATAGAATGGTGTGAAGGCTTATTTTTTGTGGGAGGAGTTCTAGTTTTTATTGGTACCACTTATAGTTCCATATAATGTACTGGGAAACTGCAAAAAAGTTATTTGCGGACTGAAGTTGGAAAAAACTATGATTCATCAATAGTTTTTGGGGTTTTGTTTTTACGGATTTCACCGTGCAGTAAAAACGACAACTTATCTTTGTTTTGTGGCTCAATACGATTACGGCGATACCAAATTTATATAGGCTTTTTTTATATTTTACTACATTTATTGATAATAAACTTTTTGTTAAAAGAAAAAATGTTTTGTGTTACCACATTCTGAGAGCCATAAAGTTTTTATTTTTTCACCAATTGAGCATTGTGAGGGCTTATTTTTTGTGAGACTAGTTGTAGTTTTTATCGATAGCATTTTTTGGTACATAGAACTTTTTGATTACTTTTTAATAAAAAAAATTTGAGAGCTAAGCTGACCAAAAAACAGCGATTTTGCCCGTTTACTTTTTTTTTACGGCGTTCACTGTGCGCATTAAATAACACTATATTGTAATAGTTCAGACTTTTACGAATTCAGCAATACCAATTTTGTTTACTTTTTTTATTTTTTGCATTACTTTAGTGGGAAAATGTTTAACTTAAATGTTTTTTTTTTTTCACTTTTTTTTTAAACACTTTATTAGCCCTAACTAATTGCAGTATATCATCATTTTTACAGGCATCTGTTAAGCCCTGCCACAGGCAAGGCTTTAAGAGGCTCTGTCACCACATTATAAGTGTGTGAGTAAGTCCAACAGAAACTTTACCGAAGTATCAGGATTGTGAATAGACATCGCGTCCTGGCTGGAGGCAATGACTATTCACGCTCAAGACACTTCAGTAAAATTAATGTGGGTGTATGTGACAGCACAGCGTGATCTCGCGAGATCACACTGTGCTGTGAGTACAGATGGAAACGAATGGAGAGAAGTGTATGATGCTGATTGGTCAGCGCCATACACTTCTCTTTACAACGCCCACTTGGTCAAAAGTTAAAAAACGCCCAGTTTGGCATTAAAAAACTAATTAGCATAAAGCTAAAATTGTTCATAACGTGCTCAAAAATTATATTTTTTCAAAATAAAAATCACTGTTGTTAACTACATTACAGCATCTATCAGATTAGGTAGGGGATAGGGCATTTATAAACTCTTTAACAGAGGCAGAGTGAAGGCAGCCCTGGGGGCCTCCATTAGGCCCCTGGGCTGCCATTACAACCATCGTCACCCCCGATCTCACTGCAGGGGGGGTGATGAGCTGTTGGAGGTTACCGCCCCCTCTTTTCAACGCCTCAGATGCTGCAGTCACGATTGACAGCAGCATTTGAGGGGTTAAACAGCCAGGAACAACCCGATCGCTGCTCCTGGCTGTTAGTCCCAGGTGTCCGCTGTAAAATATAGCCAACACCTGCAACATATGTAGTGCACTCAGCACGTGAGAGCGCTCCAAACATCACCCTCCGCACACGGACATAATGGCATATCTGGGTGCGCGAAGGGGTTCATAAATGAACAGGAGAATCTTAGTTAACATTTTGATCAAATTGTATAAGCCCACTTGCCACTTCACGGCAAGTGGGCTTATACAATTTGGTAAAAATGTTAACTGAGAACCTCATGTTCATTGAACAATATTGTGGATGTGCAGTCCTTAGTTCTCATCTTCAACCAGTAGATTTAAACTTGGACATTTTGGATCTCCAAAGGTGCTAGTCACAGGGAAACAGCGCAAAAAACACTACTCAGATTGTACAGCACCCCCTCTCAAATAGCTAAATTTAATCTGTTTTATTCCCCTTCCGGTTGGAGAGGCTGTCGTCTGCTGGGTAATTATATGCACGACTGGTGGCAGTGTCCTTTAGCATTTAATTTTTGGAAAGCCACCTTTACATTTATTTCCTCTATCGCACAGTACTTAATTTTCCCAAACCCCGCATTGGCGCTATGTTCCATTGGTCTTGCTGATGTCCCAAAAGAGTTCTGTTGGATAGTAGGCCATATAATCTTGGCTGCCAGATTATTGATAGCTAGGTCTTGAAAATTCTCAGACCCTCTTACTATAGTGGAGTTAATTAATCTAGTTCAATTTGACTAAATTATGTAGAAGTTGGTAGCAGTACGCTACAATTCCTATGATAAATTTCTGGTACAATGAAACTTTTGGTCTGTGTACAGGTCATCTGGAGCTTCCCCCTCCATATAGTATATTTTCTACCTTTGCCCAGGGCTACTTAGAAACAATTCAGTCTTCATCTTTATGAAGAGATATCCCCGCCCAAGTGTATAGACTCTTATAGTTTAATCTGGGACTCGAATCGGAGTTACATTGAGTATCTCAATGTTACACAAATTGTTGTACTTAGAGACAATCATTCTGGAACAGAACCTGCCAGTTTAATTATACTGTAAATTGTTTAATGTTCTTAACCCCTTCACGACATCAGCCGCATATATACGGCGCTGTCGGGCAGGGCTTGCCGCAAAGCGCAGTACCATTACGTTGCGGTGATAGTTCGAGCTCAGAAGCTGAGCCCGCACCATCACTGCCGGGTGACAGCTGTAAGTTACTGTTGACACCCTGATGTAATGGCCAGGACCGGAGCTAGCCTCCGATCCGGCAGATTAACCCCTCAGATGCTGCGTATGATAGTGATCGCTGGGTTGCCGGTGGCTACAATGGCAACCAGAAGCCTAATACTGGCCTCCCGGTCTGCCAGCAACGGAAGCCTCCTATGCCCCGCTTGCTAAGCTGGCAAGTTTCTGCCGGCTTAGCTTCTCGCTCAACAGTGGGTGTCCGCTGAATGTTACAGCGGACAACCCACTTTAATGGAAGGAACCAGAGCTAGCTCCGATCCCTGCCATTAACCCCTTAGATGCAGCGATCAAAATCGATTGTTGCATCTTAGTGGTTTATAGCAAATTGGCAGCCCTGCCAATGCGATGGCAGGGATGTCGACTGCCCCTAATCACAACAGGAGGCCTAATAATGGCCTCCTGTCTGCCATTACGGAAGCCTATTAGGCCCTGACATATTTGGTATCGCCGCATCCGTAATGACCTAAAATATAAAAATATGTTATTTGTCCTGCTCAGTGAACGCCGTTAAAGAAAAACTAAAAAGAACTGCCAGAATTGCTGTTTTTTTGGTCACTTTGTCTTCCAAAAATTAAAATAAAAAGTGATCCAAAAGTCGCATGTATCCAAAAATGGTACCTATAAAAACTATAGCTCGTCTCGCAAAAAACAAGCCCTCATACAGCTCCATCGACTAAAAAATGTAAAAGTTATGTCACTTAGAGCTTGACGACAGAAAAAATACATTCTTTTTAGAAAATACATTTTATTGCGCAAAAAGTTGTAAAACATAAAAAAGTGCAATAAATTTGGTATCGCTGGAATCGTACTGACCCGTAGAATAAAGTTAACATATAATTTAAGACGCGTGGTGAACACTATATAAAAAAAGCTAAAAAAAAAAGATATCAGAAGTGCTGTTATTATGTCACCTTGCCTCCCAAAAAAATGGATAAAAAGTGATCAAAAAGTCACATGTACCCCAAAATGGTACCAATAATAACTGCAGCTCATCCCGCAAAAAAACAGCCCTCATGCCACTACGTGTATGAAAAAATAAAATATGTTAAGGCTGCAATAAGCCATACACAAACGAGAGCAATCAGAGCTTTTCAAGCTAATTTGTATGGAAAAATGTGAATTTTATTAAACACATATGACAAACAATGTTAAAATATATAAAGACAAGACTCTAGTATGAACAGCGGAGCTAGTGATTACCTTTGCTGCATGTATTATATGGGTTTACAAGTTGTATAAAAACGTTGTGTAAAGAGGTATATACCTACACCCAAAGGGGAATCATCCCATTCTTAATCAGTATACTTTATAGACATATTCAGTAAATGTAAGAGGGAAGGGGTGAGATAAAGTGACAGTGCTTTTAGAATAGTATATACAACAGCAGCCTTACCCATGAACAGCAAGAGAGGTAGTTATCAGTGTCCACTCCTCCACATGAACCCCAACGTGCGTTTCGCCACAAATGCTTCCTCAGGGGGATGTGTATATGTGTACTAACCTTAGCAGCTCTTAAATAGTCCATGAAAGATGCAATTAACATGATGCATAGCGGCGCGTCTCCGTTGGTGCGGCCGGAAACGAGGCAAGAAAAATAAGGCTGCAATAAGTCAGGAAAGAAAAATATGCAGTTGTGCAGGCCCGAGGGGAACATTTCTTCTGTTTCAAAAGGCGAATTATCAAGGCACTAAATCTGCTGGAAGCGAGGGTGCCCATATTATACCAGGACAACACTTTCCCAGCAAAATTCCCCAAACTGCAATGGTGCAAAGTGTGGACCAAAAAGGGGATAAGAAACGACACCATTTATTAGTGTGACACTGGACTGTGCATGAAGGATTGCTTCACAGCGTAACACACATCTATGTATTATTTTACTCCATTATTATACCACCTGACTATGCCCCTGATGTACTCTGCCCGGTTTACATGTACCCCCACATTATAAACTAAAATACCAGTGAAACTCCAAACAAAACTACTACCAAGCAAAATCCACGCTCCAAAAGCCAAATGGCGCTCCCTCCCTTCTGAACCCTACAGAGTGATAAAACAGCAGTTTACTTCCGCATGCATGGCATTGCCAAACCAGCTCCATCGACTAAAAAATGTAAAAGTTATGTCACTTAGAGCTTGACGACAGAAAAACTACATTCTTTTTAGAAAATACATTTTATTGCGCAAAAAGTTGTAAAACATAAAAAAGTGCAATAAATTTGGTATCGCTGGAATCGTACTGACCCGTAGAATAAAGTTAACATATAATTTAAGACGCGTGGTGAACACTATATAAAAAAAGCTAAAAAAAAAAGATATCAGAAGTGCTGTTATTATGTCACCTTGCCTCCCCAAAAAATGGATAAAAAGTGATCAAAAAGTCACATGTACCCCAAAATGGTACCAATAATAACTGCAGCTCATCCCGCAAAAAAACAGCCCTCATGCCACTACGTGTATGAAAAAATAAAATATGTTAAGGCTGCAATAAGCCATACACAAACGAGAGCAATCAGAGCTTTTCAAGACAATTTGTATGGAAAAATGTGAATTTTATTAAACACATATGACAAACAATGTTAAAATATATAAAGACAAGACTCTAGTATGAACAGCGGAGCTAGTGATTACCTTTGCTGCATGTATTATATGGGTTTACAAGTTGTATAAAAACGTTGTGTAAAGAGGTATATACCTACACCCAAAGGGGAATCATCCCATTCTTAATCAGTATACTTTATAGACATATTCAGTAAATGTAAGAGGGAAGGGGTGAGATAAAGTGACAGTGCTTTTAGAATAGTATATACAACAGCAGCCTTACCCATGAACAGCAAGAGAGGTAGTTATCAGTGTCCACTCCTCCACATGAACCCCAACGCGCGTTTCGCCACAAATGCTTCCTCAGGGGGATGTGTATATGTGTACTAACCTTAGCAGCTCTTAAAATAGTCCATGAAAGATGCAATTAACATGATGCATAGCGGCACGTCTCCGTTGGTGCGGCCGGAAACGAGGCAAGAAAAATAAGGCTGCAATAAGTCAGGAAAGAAAAATATGCAGTTGTGCAGGCCCGAGGGGAACATTTCTTCTGTTTCAAAAGGCGAATTATCAAGGCACTAAATCTGCTGGAAGCGAGGGTGCCCATATTATACCAGGACAACACTTTCCCAGCAAAATTCCCCAAACTGCAATGGTGCAAAGTGTGGACCAAAAAGGGGATAAGAAACGACACCATTTATTAGAGTGACACTGGACTGTGCATGAAGGATTGCTTCACAGCGTAACACACATCTATGTATTATTTTACTCCATTATTATACCACCTGACTATGCCCCTGATGTACTCTGCCCGGTTTACATGTACCCCCACATTATAAACTAAAATACCAGTGAAACTCCAAACAAAACTACTACCAAGCAAAATGCACGCTCCAAAAGCCAAATGGCGCTCCCTCCCTTCTGAACCCTACAGAGTGATAAAACAGCAGTTTACTTCCGCATGCATGGCATTGCCAAACCAGGGAGAACCCATTTAACAATTCTAGGGGGGTGTGTCTCTAGTGGCACAAGACGGGCAAAATATATTTGCCACTGAAATTGCATATTTGGGAAAAATTGCTATTTTTACTTTGCACCACCCACAGCGCAATCATTTATGGAAAAGAAATGTGGGGTGAAAATGCTCACTACAACCCTTAATAAATGCCTTGAGGGGTGTAGTTTCCAAAATGGGGTCACTTGTCAGGGGTTTCTTTTATTATTTCAAATCAGAGCCTCCGCAATTGTTAACCAATATTTTGTAAATCGCCAAATTAGGCCTCAATTTCGCATTGTACTCTTTCACTCCTGAGCCCTGTCGATCCTCCAGCCAAAAGATTAGGGCCACATGTAGGGTGTTTCTAAAACCGGGAAGCGCAGCATAACAATTAAAGAGTTGTCTTTTCATGGTGACACAAGCTAGGCACCACATATTGGCATATCTATGGTAAAAATCAAATTTTCACTCTGCAACATCGAGTGCATACTAATTTCTGCAAAACACCTGTGGGGTTAACATGCTCACTAGACCCATAGGTGAATACCTTGAGGAGCGTAGTTTCCAAAATGGGTCACTTCTGGGGGTTTCCACTCTTTTGGTCCCACAGGGGCCTTGAAAATGTGACATAGAGCCCAGAGACCAATCCTGCAAAATCTGCACTCTAATTGCCAAATGGCACTCTTTCCATTCTGAGCACTGCTGTGCGCCCAAACAGCAGTTTATGACCACATATGTGATATTGCCGTACTCGGGAGAAATTGCTTTACATATGTTAGGGCGGATTTACACGAATGTGTAATACGTCCGTGCAACGCATGTGTTTTTCACGCGTGTCGCACGGACCTATGCTAGTCTATGGGGCAGTGCAGACTGTCAGTGATTTTTGCGCAGCGTGAGTCTGCTGCGAAAAATTCACGACAGGTTCTATATTTCTGCGTTTTACGCGCATCACGCACCCATTGAAGTCAATGGGTGCGCGAAAATCACGCGCACCACATGGAAGCACTTCCGTGGGACGCGTGTGATTCGCGCAACAGCAGTCAAAATTATGTTTGCAAACAGAAAAGCACCACGTGCTTTTCTGTTTACAAGCATCCAAACAGAGTGTCATAATTATTGCGGCTGCGCGAAAATCACGCAGCCGCGCATCCTATGTGATGACTCACGGAGCTGTTAAGTGCCTTTTGCGCACGCAAAACGCTGTGTTTTTTGCGTGTACAAAAATGCACACGCTCGTGTAAATCCACCCTTTGGGTGTTTTTTCTCCTTTTATCTGTTGAGAAAATAAAAAATATTGATCTAAATCTGCATCTTGTTGGAAAAAAATATATTTTTATTTTCACTGCCCAATTCTAATAAAATCTATCAAACACCTGTGGAGTAAAAATGCTCACTACCCCCCTAGATAAATTACTCAAAGCGTGTAGATCCCCAAATTGAGTCACTTTTGAGGAGTTTCCACTGTTTTGGTCCCACAGGGGCTTTGCAAACACGACATGATGCCAAGAAACCAATCCAGCAAAATCTGCACTGCAAAAGCCAAATAGCACGCCTTCAATTCTAAGCCTTGCTGTGTGTCCAAACAGCTGTATATGACCACATATGGGTTAATTACATACTCTGGAGAAGTTGCTTTATAAATGTTGGGGGGCTTTTTCTTCTTTATTCCTTGCGGAAATTGTTTTTTTTTTAGCTAAAACGACATCTTATTGGAAAAATTTACAAAAACATTATTTTCACTGCCAAATTCTAATAAAATCTATGAAACACCTGAGGTTTCAAAATGGTCACTACACCCCTAGATAAATTCCTTGTGGGGTGTAGTTTCCAAAATAGGGTATTTTTTGGGGTGTTTTCTGTGTTTTGGCATCACAAAACCTCTTCAAACCTGACATGGTGCCTAAAATATAATCTAATAAAAAGGAGGCCCCAAAATCCACTAGCTTCCCCTTTTCTTCCGAGGCCAGTGTTTCAGTCCATTAAGATACTACGGCCACATGTGGGATATTTCTAAAAACTGCAGAATATGGAGGAATAAATATTGCTTTGCGTTTCTCTTGTAAAACCTTCTGTGTTACAGAAAAATGAATTTCTACAAAAAAAAAAATTACATTTGTAAACTTCATCTCTAAATTGCTTTAATTCTTGTGAAACGCCTAAATGGTTAAGAAACTTTCTAAATGCAGTTTTGAATACTTTGAGGGGTACCGTTTTAAAATGGGGTGATTCATGGTGGATTTCTAATATATAGGGCCCATCATTAGGGTATGTGCACACGTAGTGACCAAAAACGTCTGAAAATCCAGAGCTGTTTTCAAGGGAAAACAGACCCTGCTTTTCAGACGTTTTTTGACCAACTCGCATTTTTCGCGCCGTTTTTCGCGCCGCTTTCGCAGCGTTTTTTACGTCCGTTTTTTAAGCTGTTTTCATTGGAGTCTATGAGAAAACAGCTCCAAAAACGTCCAAAGAAGTGTCCTGCACTTCTTTTGACGAGGCTGTATTTTTACGCGTCGTCGTTTGACAGCTGTCAAACGACGACGCGTAAATAACAGGTCGTCTGCACAGTACGTCGGCAAACCCATTCAAATGAATGGGCAGATGTTTGCTGACGTATTGTAGCCGTATTTTCAGACGTAAAACGAGGCATAATACGCCTCGTTTACGTCTGAAAATAGGTCGTGTGAACCCAGCCTAACACTTCAGAACAGAACTGGTCCATAAAAAAATAGCCTTTTGAAATTTTCTTGAAAAGGTGAAAAATTGCTGCTAAAGTTCTAAGCCTTGTAACAACCATTGAAAAATAAAAGGACGTTCAAAAAACGATGCAAATATAAAGTAGACATGTGGGAAATGTTAACTAGTAACTATTTTGCGTGGTATTACTATCAATTTTACAAGCAATTACATTTATATTGATAAAAATGTTACTTTTTGCAAATTTTCGCAAAATTTGGGTGTTTTTCACAAATAAATATAGAATTTATCGACTAAAATTTTTCACTAACATAAAATCCAATATGTCACGATAAAAACAATCTCAGAATCGCTTGGATAGGTAAAGCATTCTAAAGTTATTACCACATAAAGTGACACGTCAGATTTGAAAAATAAGACTGTCAGGAAGGTCAAAAGTGGCCAGAGCGGGATGGAGTTAATGCAGCCAAATTTTTGTTTCTGTTGATATTTATTATCTTGATTTTCTACACACCTTGCCATGTTATGAGGTTGTGACTTGTCAATCTATGTAAAAGAAAGAAATATGCTTGTACATTCTGCTACTGTCACTCAACCGGAAGCATTGTTCCAATGTGACTTTCCTTCTGGATTATTATGTGCCTGTTTCTTTATATTATTAAAAATTTAGTAAAACTGTAAATGAAAAAATACACGTACCTCCACTGACAGTCACCATGAGCGATAGTTTACAATTAGTTCCACTAAAATCTGTATTACTTAACACATTAGATTAAGTTTAGGGAATTGCAGCAAAATAGATCAGTTTAACTTTTTTTCACAGAAAAAAATGTGCTTTAACCAGCAAGGTTGAACACAGCCTTAGGGCGGGTTCACACATAGCGGAATTTCACTTAAATTCCGCTGCGGACACTCCGCAGCGTTAATCCGCAGCGGAGCCGTTTCTCCATTGACTTTCACTTTAATTTAGCAGTGTTCGTTTACACGATGCGTACAATTCCGCTGCGGAGCATAGGCTGCGGAGCGGAATTTGGTGTCCGCAGCATGCTCTGTCTGTTGCGGAGCAGTGGCGGACTGGTTGCGGACTCATGGCGGAATTTCTCCATTGACTTCAATGGAGAGTCAAAATTCCGCAATGAAGTCCGCAGATCTTATGTGTGCTGCGGAGCGTATTGTTTTTACTACCATGACATTTCCTCATTCTGGCTGGACCTATGTATTTCTAGGTCTACAGCCAGACTGAGGAAGTCAATGGGGCTCCCGTAATGACGGGAGCGTTGCTAGGAGACGTCTGTAAATAGTCACTGTCCAGGGTGCTGAAAGAGTTACGCGATCGGCAGTAACTGTTTCTGCACCCGGGACAGTGACTACCGATCTCAATATACATGTATCTGTAAAAAAAAATATAAGTTCATACTTACCGAGAACTCCCTGCGTCTGTCTACAGTCCGGCCTCCCAGGATGACGTTTCAGTGTAAGTGACGGCTGCAGCCAATCACAGGCCAAGCACAGGCTGCAGCGGTCACATGGACTGGAGCGTCATCCAGGGAGGTCGGGCCGGATGCCGAAAGAGGGACAACGGGCGGTAAGTATGAATTTCTTTGACTTTCACTAGGGAAAGTGCTGTCCCTTCTCTCTATCCTGCACTGATAGGGAGAAGAGAAGCACTTTTCCTGCAGTCCGCAGCGGCCAGTCCGCATCAATTTTCTGCACATTTTGTGCAGATCCGCTGCAGAATCTGCAACGCAGATTCTGTGCGGCATTGATGCGGACAGTTGCGGAGGAATTCCGCCATGTGTGGTCATGCCCTTAGAGTTTATATAGGGGGATTGAAAATGATATACCTATAGAATCCACAATTAAATTTGCATTTAAAGATTGGTTTATGCATTTCTGTGGTTTTGGTGTTACTTTAACACACACACACACACACACACACAACTCACATCTTACTGTATTTTGTAGAGTAGACTTTTTTTCAAACAGGGTCTGCTTGAGTATGCATTTTAGTCAGAAATTTGGATTCTCTTGCAATTTTTGCTCTGTATTTTCAGACGTTTTTGGTCACTACGTGTGCACATACCCTTAGGGTATGTTCACATGGCCTATTTACGGACGTAATTCGGGCGTTTTTTCCCCCGAATTACGTCTGAAAATAGCGCCTCAATAGCGCTGACAAACATCTGCCCATTGAAAGCAATGGGCAGACGTTTGTCTGTTCACACGAGGCGTATATTTACGCGCCGCTGTCAAATGACGGCGTGTAAATAGACGCCCGCGTCAAAGAAGTGACCTGTCACTTCTTTGGCCGTAATTGGAGCCGTTATTCATTGACTCCAATGAATAGCAGCGCTAATTACGGCCGTAATGGACGCGGCGTTCAAGCGCCTGCACATGACGGTACGGCTGAATTTACGGGGATGTTTTCAGGCTGAAACATCCCCGTAATTTCAGCCGTAACGGACGCCCTCGTGTGAACATACCCTTAGGGTATGTTCACACGCTGAGCCAAAAACGTCTGAAAATACGGAGCTGTTTTCAAGGGAAAACAGCACATGATTTTCAGACGTTTTTTGAGCAACTCGCGTTTTTCATGGCGTTTTTCGCGCCGTTTTTTCGGCTGTTTTTGGAGCTGTTTTCAATAGAGTCTATGAGAAAACGGCTCCAAAAACGTCCCAAGAAGTGTCCTGCACTTCTTTTGACGAGGGTGTAATTTTACGCGTCGTCTTTTGACAGCTGTCAAACGACGACGCGTAAATGACAGGTTGTCTGCACAGTACGTCGGCAAACCCATTCAAATGAATGGGCAGATGTTTGCCGACGTATTGGAGCCGTATTTTCAGACGTAAAACAAGGCATAATACGCCTCGTTTACGTCTGAAAATAGGTCGTGTGAACCGAGCCTAAACCTTTGCTTGTATGTGAGTTTTAGGCAAAAATGTATGTATTTTTTTGTAATAATTTCTGTTTGTGACAAAGTTAGGGTGCGTTCACATATGTCAGTTGCATCAGCATCAGATTTTTGGCTCTCAGTGATTACATCTGATGCAAAAATTTATCAGTTGCCATCAGGCTTTTTCACGATTTTTACTACAAATCTTTTTAGTACAAATATACTTACCATCAGTTGCTTTTAGGTGTTGTTAGTTGTCATCAGTTTTTACCATCCGCTATTAACATCAGTTTTTACCACAATGGTCCACAAAATGGTAGTCTAGGCTCTGAAAATGTGCCCCTGTTTATAGTGCCACACACCCCATGTAGCTAATGCTGCAGTGCCCTCTGTATATAGTGCCCCACCCCCTGTAGCTAATGCCACGGTTCCCTCTGTAGATAGTGCCACACCCCCTGTAAATATCGCAGTGCCCTCTGTTGATAGTGCCACCCCCTGTATATATTGCCACACACCCCCTGTAGATAATACCGCAGTGCCCTCTTTAGATAGTGCCACACCCGCCTGTATATAGTGCCACACATGCCCCTCTAGATAATACTGAAGTGCCCTCTATGCCTCAATGCCACAGTACCCCCTGTAGATAATGTCCAACAGCTCCCCTGTAGATAGCGACACACAGCTCCCTTGTAGGTAGCGCCACACAGCCCCCTTGTAGGTAGCACCACACAGTCCCCTCGTAGGTAGTGCCACACAGCCCCCTTGTAGGTAGCGTCACACAGGCCCCTTTGTAGGCAGCGCCACAAAGCCAACAGTCCTCTTGTAGGTAGCGCCACACAACACAGTCCCCTTGTAGGTAGCACCACACAGCCCATAGCCCCCTTGTAGGTAGCGCCACACAGCCCACAGCCCCCTTGTAGGTAGTGCCACACAGTCCCCTTGAAGGTAGTGCCACACAGCCCACAGTCCCCTTGAAGGTAGTGCCACACAGCCCACAGCCGCATGTAGGTAGAAACGCCTTCCCCATCCTTCAGATAGCCTGTAACTCCCTAATGGAGCGAAATCCCCCTTTGGCCGGGGATTGCGATCCTGGAGCGCTCCCCTTCATGTCTCTGTCCATATAAGGACAGTGACATCAGGGGAAACTACGCTGTGACCGGAGATTCCACTCACGAAGAAGGAAGCCCCTGTCGTCTGTGTCCATTTATGAACAGTGACGTCACTGGCTTATCTTGGAGTGGAATCCTTGGTCACAGAGTCGGTAACGCTGTGGATGGGGATTCCGCTTCAGGAGTTTCCCCGATGTCACTGTCCATATATGGACAGAGAAATCAAGCGGATCGCTCCAGGAGCGGAATCCCCGGCCACACGGCGATTCCGCTCCTTCAGTGAGCTACAGTGGTGCTAGAAGACAGCAGAGCAGGGAAATAACTCCCTGCTCTGCTATATTGGCATCACTACCGCTGTAGCAGCCACAGCGGCTGCTAGCTGCACCCTCATGCCCAGTGTTTCTGCTAGCAGCCGCTATGGCTGCTACAGCGGCAGTGGCGCCACTGAGTGAAGAAGCGCCCAGGCAGAAAGGCGACAGCTGTGTCGCCGGGCCCGGCCATTTCTGAAACAAGCAGGGGAAGGGAGCCAGCGCAGCACTCCCTTCCATCTGCTGTGGTGATGTGCCATGTGTAATGGCACATGTCGCACACCCCTAAGGCCGGCCCTGGGTGGGAGGGTAGTCATCAGGGTCTCCGCCTGGAGCGGAATCCCCGACAATGCTATGACCCGGAATTCCGCTCCTAGCTCACATCCACCTTCCCGCCAGGTGCTGACAGAAGGTGGATGCGGCAGCACCCAGCGTTCATCCAGCCACCATTAAAATAGATAGGATACGGCGCCGTACCTCCCTGGGAGCCAGAACCAAATACTGTAATGTCGGGGTAGGGAAACAGACAAGTGAGCCCTAATCTACCTGCCACTCAGTCCCTGCCTACTTGCAACGACCCACCCTAGGCGACGGGTACAACTGGGCGACGGTCCCTACACTCAATAGGTGCACGACAGACAAACAGACAAGGGTACAAAGAAGCCAGGGAAATGGGGAAGTTGCCCACGGGAACACCGTGAGCAACAAGCGAGGTGAACGAACCGAGTCAAACCAGGAGATGAGCGAGGTACAAAAACGCAGAGCAGAAGAGTGGTCAGAAAAGCCAAGGTCAATCACAAGCAGAGGATCAGTAGTTCAAGAAGCTGCAGCAGGGCCAGGAAACAAACAGAGAAGAATCACAAGCAAAGGAGGAACAGGAAAGGCAGGTATAAATAGACAGAGGGCGGGAGCTAGCTCCGTCTGGCCAGGCTGTGATATGCTCTCCCACTCCTAAGCCTGCCATCCTGGGTGGTGAAAAATGGAGTCAGTCTCACAGACATAGAAGCAGGTGCAGACTGATTACCTATGGGCGTCGACACAGAAGTATCTGGCAGATCCTTTACAGTACCCCCCCTTTTATGAGGGGCCACCGGACCCTTTCTAGGTGGACCTGGTTTATTGGGGAAACAAAGGTGGAACCTCCTGAGCAATACCCCAGCGTGAACATCCCTGCAGGTACCCAAGTCCTCTCCTCAGGCCTGTATCCCCTCCAATGGACCAGGTACTGGAGGAAGCCTTGCACCATCCTGCTGTCCACAATCTTGGCCATCTCGAATTCTACCCCCTCAGGGGTGAGAACAGGGACCAGAGGATTCCTTGAGGGAGCCAAGGACGGGGAGCAGCATTTAAGGAGGGAGGCATGAAACACGTCGTGTACTCGAAAAGACGTGTGCAACTCCAGTCGGAAGGAGACAGGGTTAAGGACTTCAATGACCTTGTATGGCCCTATAAACCGGGGAGCAAACTTCTTGGACGGGAATTTAAGGCGCAAATTCTTTGACGATAGCCATACCAGATCCCCGACCACAAACAAGGGGTTAGCAGAACATCTTCTATCTGCCTGAGTTTTTTGTATGCTCTGGGACTCCTCTAGGTTCTTCTGAACCTGGGCCCAGACTGTGCACAGTTCTCGATGAAAGACATCTACATCGGGATTGTTGGAACTACCAGGTGAAATGGAGGAGAACTGTGGATTAAACCCAAAATTACAGAAAAAGGGGGAGACCCCTGACGAGTTACTGACCCGGTTATTAAGGGAAAATTCGGCGAGGGGAATGAATGAGACCCAATCATATTGACAGTCAGAGATAAAACACCTTAAATATTGTTCTAGAGACTGATTAGTCCTCTCAGTTTGGCCATTAGTTTCAGGATGGAAGGCAGAGGAGAAGGACAGATCAATCTCCAATTTTTTACAGAAGGCTCTCCAAAACAATGAAACAAATTGTACACCTCTGTCAGAAACAATATTGACAGGGACCCCATGGAGACGCAGGATGTCTTTGACAAACAAGGTAGCTAACGTCTTAGCATTGGGTAGTTTCTTGAGGGGCACAAAGTGGCACATCTTACTGAAGCGTTCTACTACAACCCACACCACCGACTTGCCTTGAGATGGATGCAAATCGGTGATGAAATCCATGAAGATATGGGTCCAATGTCTGTGGGGAACGGGCAAAGAACATAGTAAGCCCGCTGGTCGGGACCTTGGAGTCTTGGACCTAGCACAAACTTCACAAGCGGCGAAGTAGGCCTTAATGTCTTTGAGCAACCCAGGCCACCAATAGTTTCTGGCAATGAGGTGCTTGGTACCCAGGATGCCTGGATGGCCAGATAGTGCAGAGTCATGATTTTCCCTAAGTACCCTTAGCCGGAATTGCAGGGGAACAAACAGCTTGTTCTCAGGAAGGTTCTCGGGAGCTGAACCTTGATCAGCCGCAATTTCAGAGACTAAATAAGAATCAATAGAGGAAATGATTATACCTGGAGGCAAAACACAAGCAGGATCTTCCTCCGAAGGAGGGCTGGCCATGAAGCTACGCGACAGTGCATCAGCCTTAATATTTTTAGACCCAGCCCTATAGGTGACCAAAAAGTTGAATCTGGTAAAAAATAACGCCCATCGAGCTTGTCTCGGGTTTAGCCTCCGGGCAGATTCTAGAAAAACCAGATTCTTGTGGTCGGTAAGGACCGTAACCTGGGGCCTAGCCCCCTCCAGGAAGTGGCGCCACTCTTCAAATGCCCATTTAATGGCTAAGAGTTTGCGGTTGCCAATATCATAGTTACTCTCAGTGGGCGAAAACTTCCTGGAGAAGTAGGCACTGGGGCGGAGATGGGTGAGGGACCTGGTACCCTGGGACAAGACAGCCCCCACTCCCACCTCGGACGCGTCAAACGCCACAATAAATGGCTCCATTTGGTTGGGCTGAACCAACACCGGGGCCGAGATAAAGCACTCTTAAGGGCCTCAAAAGCCTGGACAGCCTCAGGAGGCCAGTGGAACAGATCAGCACCTTTGCGAGTGAGATCCGTAAGAGGCTTAGCGATGACCGAGAAGTTAGCAATAAATCTCCTGTAATAATTAGCGAACCCCAGGAAGCACTGTAACGCCTTCAGGGAGGCAGGTTGGATCCATTCCGCCACAGCCTGGACCTTGGTGGGGTCCATGCGGAATTCGTGAGGAGTGAGGATTTGACCCAAAAACGGTATCTCCTGCACCCCAAACACACATTTTTCGGTCTTAGCAAACAGTTTGTTTTCCCGAAGGGCCTGGAGCACCTTCCTGACATGCTCAATGTGGGAGGACCAGTCCTTGGAAAACACAAGTATGTCATCAAGGTACACTACAAGAAATACCCCCAGGTAGTCTCTTAAAACCTCATTTATGAAATTCTGGAAGACCGGGGGAGCATTACACAACCCAAAGGGCATGACGAGGTATTCAAAATGACCTTCGGGCGTGTTAAACGCAGTCTTCCACTCATCCCCCTCTTTGATGCGGATAAGGTTATAAGCCCCCCGTAGATCAAACTTAGAGAACCATTGGGCCCCCTGAACCTGATTGAAGAGATCAGGAATCAAAGGAAGGGGATACTGGTTCCTTACAGTGACCTTTTTCAAGTTTCGGTAGTCAATGCATGGCCTAAGACCACCATCCTTCTTCCCTACGAAGAAGAAGCCAGCACCTATCGGAGAAGTAGAGGGGCGAATGTAACCCTCGGCCAGGCATTCCTGGATATACTCTCTCATGGCTTCACGTTCACGACAAGAGAGATTAAATATCCTACCCTTAGGGAGCTTAGCTCCTGGTACCAATTCAATTGCGCAATCATATTCTCTATGAGGTGGTAAAACTTCGGAGGCCTCTTTAGAGAAAACATCAGCGAAGTCCTGAACAAACTCAGGTAGAGTGTTCACCTCCTCAGGGAGAGAAATAGAATTAACAGGAAAACATGACGTCATGCATTCATTACCCCATTTGGTAAGATCCCCAGTATTCCAGTCAAAAGTGGGATTATGCAACTGCAACCAGGGAAGGCCTAAAACCAAATCAGACGATAATCCCTGCATCACCAGTACAGAGCACTGCTCCAAATGCATGGAGCCCACAAGGAGTTCAAAAACAGGGGTATGCTGTGTAAAATAACCATTAGCAAGAGGAGTGGAGTGGATACCCACTACCGGGACAGGTTTAGGCAAATCAATCAATGGCATAGCTAGAGACATAGCAAATTCCACCGACATAATATTAGCAGAAGACCCTGAATCCACGAAGGCACTGCCGGTAGCAGACCTACCACCAAAAGAGACCTGAAAGGGAAGCAAGATTTTATTACGTTTCATATTTACGGGAAATACCTGTGCGCCCAAGTGACCTTCCCGATGGTCACTTAGGCGCGGAAGTTCTTCCGGCTGCTTATTCTTACGCCTAGGACAGTTGTTCACTTGATGCTTGTCATCCCCACAGTAGAAGCAGAGACCATTCTTCCTGCGGAACTCTTTACGCTGTTGGGGGGACACGGATGCCCCGAGTTGCATAGGTACCTCCGAGTCTTCCGTGGAAGAACGAAGCAACGGAACCTCGGGAGGCATCATGGGGGAGTCAGAGGAGAAAACACAAACACGTTCAAGTCGTCGTTCCCTGAGACGTCGATCAAGTCGTACCGCTAAAGCCATAACCTGATCTAGGGAGTCAGAAGAGGGATAGCTAACTAGCAGGTCTTTCTGGGCGTTCGACAGACCCAATCTAAACTGGCACCTTAAGGCAGGGTCATTCCACCGAGAAGCTACGCACCACTTCCTAAAGTCAGAACTCAGAACAATACTCCTCAACAGGTCTCTTACCCTGACGTAAGGTCCCCAGCTGACTCTCGGCAAAGGCAGTCTTGTCAGTCTCGTCATAAATGAGCCCGAGAGCAGAAAAGAAAAGATCAATGGAGGAAAGTTCAGGGGCATCAGGAGCCAAGGAGAAGGCCCATTCTTGGGGCCCGTCCTGGAGCCAGGACATAATTATACCCACCCGCTGGCTCTCAGAACCAGAGGAGTGGGGCTTTAAGCAAAAATAGAGCCTACAACTCTCCCGAAAGGAGAAAAAAGTCTTCCGGTCCCCAGAGAACCGGTCAGGCAACTTGAGGTGGGGTTCAAGAGGTGAGGTGAGGGGCACTACCAGGGCAGCATCAGGCTGGTTGTCCCTCTGAGCCAGGGCCTGGACCTGTAGGGAGAGGCCCTGCATTTGCTGAGCCAGGGTCTCAAGGGGGTCCATAGTAGTGTCAGGGACAAGGGTAGACTAGGTATATGGGCTTGTGATTATGTAATGTCGGGGTAGATAAACAGACAAGTGAGCCCTAATCTACCCGCCACTCAGTCCCTGCCTACTTGCAACGACCCGCCCGAGGTGACGGGGTACAACTGGGCGACGGTCCCTACACTCAATAGGTGCACGACAGACAAATAAACAAGGGTACAAAGAAGCCAGGGAAATGGGGAAGTTGCCCACGGGAACACCGTGAGCAACAAGCGAGGTGAACGAGCCGAGTCAAACCAGGAGATGAGCGAGGTACAAAAACGCAGAGCAGAAGATTGGTCAGAAAAGCCAAGGTCAATCACAAGCAGAGGATCAGTAGTTCAAGAAGCTGCAGCAGGGCCAGGAAACAAACAGAGAAGAATCACAAGCAAAGGAGGAACAGGAAAGGCAGGTATAAATAGACAGAGGGTGGGAGCTAGCTCCGTCTGGCCAGGATGTGATAGGCTCTCCCACTCCTAAGCCTGCCATCCTGGGTGGTGGAAGATGGAGTCAGTCTCACAGACATAGAAGCAGGTGCAGACTGATTACCTATGGGCGTCGACACAGAAGTTGTGTCTGGCAGATCCTTTACAAATACGCTACAGGTAATGTTTTAGATCCATATATAAAGTACAGTGAAGTTTACCGCTCAGACGGCACTTGTAACAGTCCAATATCATTCAGTATGGACTCAAAAATTCAGTGGATAGTCCGCAATCCAATGAGGGTGTGGATGGTAATTCTTATCCTTGTAGTTCCACCAAGCTCCTTATCGTCTCTCTCCTCATTCAAAGAACTCCTGGTAGGAAAAGGATCTTATGTCTCTAATAGATGGAAAAAGGAAGACACATAGTGCAACACCCTCTGAAAAAAGATTGCTCCACGCCAAGTTTAATCCATACTCACAGAAGTAACAAGAAATAAAAGAATCAAGGTAAGTAAAAATCTTTAAAATTTCTAGGCGGCACGCCAAACACTCTCGCCCGACCCTGGGTTTCGCCCTTCCGGCTTCCTCTGTGGCATGTGTGACGTGTCTAATTAACAGGTTTATATTTACATAACATTTAAATTTACATAAATTTACATACATAAAAAATGGTTAAAAAATATATACACCCACAATGATCTCTGCAATATATAGAGATAATCTGATCTTACCATCATAATCGTATACATATATATACACTTTTAAATATTATTCTTTTTATATAAATGCCTAATCTCTTTAAAAAGTAAAAAAATATAATATATTATGCTAAACAAGCCTATTTGCCACCTTTATAGTTGGTTAGATTCCACATATCATCCCATATCCATTATATTGATTTTTATTTATATTTTATCAGTTGTTTTATATTTTCTGTCTCTAATTTTCCACTTAGTCTGATCTATTTATATTATTTATATTTTATCAGTGGTTTTATTTTTTGCCTCTCTATTTTTCCAATTGAGTCCTAAGGGCTGAAGCGTTTTTAATTGATAGATCCAAAAATTTTCCTGCTTGCTCATTTTTTTAATAAAATCCTCCCCCCTCCAATGATTATCAATTGTCTCAATAGCAAAGAATTTAGTGTCCTTGGGATCTTTATGATGGAATTTACAATAGTGTGCTGACACACTATGGTCCATCTTGCCTTTTCTGATGTTATTACAGTGTTCTGCTATTCGAGTTTTCAATTTGCGGGCTGTACGTCCTACATATAACTGCCCACAGGGACACTGCAATAAGTATATAACCCCTTTAGTATTACACGTTGAAAAATGTTTGATCTCATATTTTCTTTTATTTTCGGCATCCATAAAAAAGGTAACATTCCCCTTTCTTTTATTATACCCCACTTCTTTACAAGCTTTACACTTGTTACAGGAAAAAAATCCTTTTGTCGCAATAATTGGTTTTGTAGGAGCTTTTATAAAACTATGAGTAATTTTATCCTTTATATTAGGTGCCCTACGATGTACAATACTAGGATTTTTGGGCAACCTAGACCCTATAACAGGATCGTTCCTTACAATATGCCAATTTTTTCTAATAATATTTCGTATCAATGAAGAACTTGTGGAATATGTGGTAATGAACGGAACCCTTAATGTTTTATCATTATCATCAATTCTCTTTGTATGAAAATTATCAATTTTTTTGATGTTATCGCCAGAATGGACTGCGATTTCTTCTCTAACCTCCTTCAATGCTAACGACACCCTCTGTTCCTCATAATTCCTTTCTATCAAACGAGATTTAATACCTTGTGACTGTACATCAAAGTCCTCTATTTTTGTACAGTTTTTCTTTATCCTTTTAACCCCTTCGCGCTCAGCGACGTAATAATCCGTCGCGCTAACTGTATCGTTAGCGCTCAGCGACGGACTATTACGTCGCGGGGATAACGCCCATTTCGGCCGTCGTCCCGACACATGCAGGAGCTGTGACAGCTGCTGTCTCGTACAGCAGATATCACAGCTCCTACAGCGGGGACCGATCGCTGTGTCCCCGCTGATTAACCCCTTAAAAGCCGTGTTCAATAGTGATCACGGCTTTTTAGGGGTTAAGCTACAATCGCCAGCCTGCTACGTGATAGCGGCTGGCGATGGTGGCTATGGCAACCGGACACCAAACAATTGCGTCCGGCTCTGCCATCGACGGAAGCCTAGTGGGTCCTGACTCACTATGCTTGCTGTCAGTGAGTAGCTGACAGCTCTAATACACTGCACTACGCATGTAGTGCAGTGAATTAGAATAGCAATCAGGGCCTCCTGCCCTCATGTCCCCTAGTGGGACAAAGTAATAAAGTAAAAAAAAAGTTAACAAAAAGGTGTGTAAAAATAAGAAAATAAAAGTTTTAAAAGTATTAAAAGTAAAAATCCCCCCTTTTCCCTTATCAGTCCTTTATTATTAATAAAAATATATAAAACAAACAAATAAACTATACATAATTGGTATCGCCGCGTCCGTAACAGCCTGAACTACGCGCGGTGAACGCCGTAAAAGAAAATTATAATAAACCGTACCACAATCACAATTGTTTGGTCACTTCACCTTCCAAAAAATGGAATAAAAAGAGATCAAAAAGTCGCATGTACCTAAAAATGGTCCTGATCGAAACTACAGTTCGTTACGCAAACAATAAGTCCTCGCACGGCTTTCTTGATGGAAAAATAAAAACGTTATGGCTCTTAGAATAAGGTAACACAAAAAGTAAATGATTTTTTACAAAAAGTATTTTATTGTGCAAACGCCATAAGACATAAAAAAAAACCTATAAACATCTGGTATCGCCGTAATCGCATCGCCACGCAGAATAAAGTGAATGTGTCATTTATAGCGCACGGTGCACGCTGTAAAAAAAATAGATTAAAAAAACAATAGTAGAATTTCTGTTTTTTAGTCACCACGCCACCTAAAAATAGAATAAAAACTGATCAAAAAGCCGCATGCACCCCAAGAAAACTACAATGAATTCCTCAAGGGGTCTAGTTTTCAAAATGGGGTCACTTTTGGGGGTTTTCCACTGTTTTGGCACCACAAGACCTCTTCAAACCGGACATGGTGCCTAATAAAAAGGAGGCCTCAAAATCCACTAGGCGCTCCTTTGCTTCGGAGGCCGGTGCTTCAGTCCATTACCGCACTAGGGCCACATGTGGGATATTTCTCAAAACTGCAGAATCTGGGCAATAAGTATTGAGTTGCGTTTCTCTGGTAAAACCTTTTGTGTTATAAAAAAAATGGAATAAAGAGGATTTTCTGACAAAAAAATAGTAAATTTCACCTCTACTTTGCTCTAAATTCCTGTGAAACACCTAAAGAGTTCATAAACTCTCTAAATGCTGTTGTGAATACTTTGAGGGGTCTAGTTTCTAAAATGGGGTGTTTGATAGGGGTTTATAATATATAGGTCCATCAAAGCAACTTCAGAACTGAACTGTAACCTAAAAAAATAAATAAATCAGGCAATACTTGGCTTCTTACATCATACTGATAATGAGCCGTGCCCACCCCGAGATGACCCCAGTTTTGACCGTTTGTATAAACGGAGACCCCTATTACACCGTTTCAGGTTTTTTTTCCCAAGCATACACCCCCGAGAAGTGTATTTCTATTGATGAGTCCTTGGTGGATTTTAAAGGGAGGGTTAAATTCCGCGAGTACCTTCCGGCTAAGAAGGCAAGGTATGGCGTGAAGATGTATGAGCTGTGCGAGAGTGCATCAGGGTATACCTACAGGTTTAGGATATATGAAGGGAAGGACACAAGTGCTCAGCCCCCAGAATGCCCCCCCTTACTGGGAGTTAATGCAAAAATTGTGTGGGATTTGGTGCACCCACTGCTGGACCAGGGTTACCACCTCTACCTGGATAATTTTTATACCGGCGTCCCACTCTTCAACTGCCTCGCTTCCAGTCCTGTGGCATGCGGCACTGCTAGAAGAAATCTGAGAGGCCTCCCTAAGACTCTGCAGGGCAAACAAGAAGGGGTGAGCGCAGGGCACATTCTAGCAGCAACATATTGTGTGTCAAGTACAAGGACAAGAGAGATGTCACACCAGTACCCATGTACCTGTACGAGGTACCAGTACAGAGACCCCTAAACCAGACTGCATCCTGGACTACAATAGGTACATGGGAGGGGTGGACTTGTCAGATAAAGTCCTGAAGCCCTACAGCGCCATGCGGTGTGGTATAAGAAGCTGGCCGGGCACATCATACAGATGGCATTGTACAATGTGTACGTGCTACGTCGATGTACAGGCCAGAGGGGAACTTTCCTGGAATTTCAAGAGGTGATTATCAAGAACCTAATCTTTAGGGATCAGGAAGGGGGGGCACCCAGTACTTCTGGAAGCGGGGCCACACGCATCGTACCAGGGCAACACTTTCCAGGAGAAGTTACCCAAACTGGCAAGAAGGGAAAAAGTCAAAAGAGGTGCAAAGTCTGCTATAAGAGGGGTATAAGGGAGGACACAATATATCAATGTGACACGTGTCCCGAAAAACCAGAGCTCTGTATGAAAGAGTGTTTTAAAATTTATCATACATCCCTTCTTTTATAATTTACCCCAATTCTACTTACCCTGATGTACTCCGCACAGCTTATTCCCCTTATCTTTCCCTTCTGAGCCCTGCTGTGTGCCCAAGCAGCTGATAACAGCCACATTGAGGGTATTGCCATACCCGTGAGAACCCACATTACAGTTTATGGGGTGTATCTCTCCGGTCAAAATGCTCACTACACCTCTAGATGAATGCTTTAAGGGTGTAGTTTTTAAAACGGGGTCACTTCTTGCGGGTTTCAACTGTACTGGGGCTTCTGCACACATGACTTCGCACGAGAAAATCCCCAGTAGGCCAAATGTTGGTCCTTTCGTTCTGAGCCCTCCCATGGGCCCAAACGGCAGTTTATCACCACAAATGGGATATTGCTGCACTCAGGACAAATTGTGCAACAGAATGGGGTATTTTATTTCTTGTGAAAATAAGAAATTTTCAGCCAAAACTAAATATTATTGGAAAAAATTAATTTTGTTTTAATTCCCAGCCCAATTCAAATAAGTTCTGTGAAAAAACTATGGGGTAAAAATGGTCACAACACCCATAAATGAATTCCTTGAGGGTCAGTTCTGGTGGGTTTCCATTGCTTTGATACCTCTGGGGCTCTGCAAATGCGAGATGGCACCCGAAAACCAAACCAGCAAAATCTGCACTCCAAAGAACACACAGCGCTACTTCACTTCTGAGGCCTCCCATGGGCCCAAACTGAAGTTTATCGCCACAAATGGGGTATTGCTGCACTCAGGAGAAATTGGGCAACAAAATGGGGTATTTTGTTCCCTGTGAAAATAAGAAATTTTGATAAAAAATTACATCTTATTGGAAAAAATTTAATTTTTTTCATTTCACAGCCCAATTCAAATAGGTCAAAATTGTAATAACAACCATATTTGAATTCCTTGAGGGGTGTAGTTTCCAAAATGGGGTCACTTCTGCGGGTTTCCATTGCTTTGATACCTCTGAGGCTCTGCAAATGCAACATGGCACCCGAAAACCAATCCAGCAAAATCTGGACTCCAACAAACACATAGCGCTCCTTTAATTCTGAGCCCTCCCATGGGCCCAAACGGCAGTTTATCACCACAAATGGGGTATTTCCGCACTAAAGACAAATTGGGCAACAAAATGGGGTATTTTGTTCCCTGTGAAAATAAGAAATTTTGATCAGAAATTATATCTTATTGGAAAAAATTACATTTTTTAAATTTCACAGCCCAATTCAAATAGGTGCTGTGAAAAAACTGTGAGGTCAAAATGGTAACAACAACCATAAATGAATTCCTTGAGGGGTGTAGTTTCCAAAATGGGGTCACTATTCGGGGATTCCTACTGTTTTGGCACCTCAACACCTCTTCAAACCTGGTATGCTGCCTAAAATATATTCTAATAAAAAAGAGGACTCAAAATGCACTAGGTGCTTCTTTGCTTCTGGGGCTTGTGTTTTAGTCCATGAGCGCAATAGAGCCACATGTGGGACATTTCTAAAAACTGCAGAATCTGGACAATACATATTTAGTAGTGTTTCTCTGGTAAAACCTTCTGTGTTACAGAAAAAAAATGAAAAAAATTGAAATTCAGCAAGAAAAATGAAATTTGCAAATTTCACCTCCACTTTGCTTTAATTCTTGTGAAATGCCTGAAGGGTTAAAAAACTTTCTAATTGCTGTTTTGAATACTTTGAGGGGTCTAGTTTTTAAAATGGGGTGTTTTATCAGGGTTTCTAATACATAGGCCCCTCAAAGCCTCTTCAGAACTGAAGAAGTACCTTAAAAAAAGGCTTTTGAAATTTTCTTAAAAATATGAGAAATTGCTGTTTAGGTTCTAAGCCTTGTAACGTCCAAGAAAGATAAAATAATGTTCAAAAAACGATGCCAATCTAAAGTAGACATATGGAAAATGTGAACTAGTAACTATTTTGGGTGGTATAACCGTCTGTTTTACAAGCAGATGCATTTAAATTCTGATAAATGCAATTGTTTCAAAATGTTCTCTACATTTTGAAATTTTTCACCAATAAACACTGAATATATCGACCAAATTTTACCACGAACATGAAGCCCAATGTGTCACGAGAAAACAAATCTTAGAATCGCTTGGATAGTGTTTAAGCATTCCGACGTTATTACCACATAAAGTGAAATATGTCAGATTTGAAAAATGGGCTCTGAGCCTTAAGGCCAAAACTAGGCTGCGTCCTTAAGGGGTTAAACTGCCCTTTTGGGATATTCCGAAGCTAAGGTTGGAAATGGCAACTTGAACATTCAATATAACTATTACAGTCAGTAGGTTTAAAATAATTTTTGGTGTATAGTACATTGTTTTCTATAAAAATTTCAAAATCCAGAAAGCTAACTCTATTTTTATCATACTCTGAAGTAAAGGTCAGATTACATTTATTGTTATTAATATAATCTATGAAAGTTAATAAATTCTCTGTTGCTCCTTCCTAAATGATAACCACATCATCTATGTAACGTTTGTACAACTTTATGAATTCACAGAAAGGATTATTACTAGAGTAAATAAAAGAATCTTCCCAGACTGCCAGGTACAGATTTGCATAACTTGGTGCAAATTTAGCGCCCATAGCAGTACCGGCAGTCTGAAGGTAATAGTCTGAATTATACCAGAAATAATTCTTCTCTAAACTAAACATATTTTTATCCATACCAAGAGTATGTTCTACAGCCTGTATCCCTAATTCGTGAGGTATACAGGTATACAATGATGAGACATCGCATGTGCATAAAATAGTGTCTTTATTGACATTCACGGTTTTTAACTCCTCGATTACATGTGTGGAATCTTTCACACAGGATCTACTAGCAACAACATATTTTTGCAAGAAACAATCAATATACTCAGAAATGCAACTAGTTAGTGAATCTATTCCGGCTACAATTGGCCGACCTGGGGAATTGGTCTTATTCTTATGAACTTTAGGTAAGTAATAAATTACAGGGATCTTGGGATGTTTTGTATTTAAATATTCAAATTCCCGGTCATTTAGAATCCCCCTCTTTTTTGCATCCAGAAGGAGACTCTCCAGTTGTTTTTTGAAAACTTCGGTAGGATTATTCTTTAGTTTTTTATAGGTAACACAGTCTGACAGTAATCTCTTCATTTCAGTGTGATAATCAGATTTATTTAAAATAACAGTCCCCCCCCCTTTATCCGCAGGTTTTATTACCACCTTAAGATCTTTTTCTAAATCTCTCAACGCTGTTTCTTCTGCGGAGGTTAAATTTTTTCCTTTATTCTTCACACTTATAAGATCCAATTGGTTGAGTACAACCTTTTCAAAAGCCTCAATACAATGGTTGTTGCTAATAAGGGGTATGAATCCTCATTTATCACGTAAATGTGTGTGGTTATATTGGTCTTTATGTCCTAACGTTTTAGATCCGGCTCCAAGGGGGTCCGGCGCCATACGGCACCAAAACTGATGTCTTTCATGCCAGAACAGATCCCATAGAAACTATGGGACCCATTCTAGCATCAGTTTGCCTCCGGCTTTTCTTCAACACGCCGAAGATAAACTGAAACGAACATATGTGAACGGCCACTTATATGAAGGTAGACATCGCTGTCAACAGAAAGTGAAGACACTTAAAAACTTCAGATTGACTGATTTCAGGAAATATACAGGGTTAGGGGGTGCACTCTCTTTTAGAGGTATGTAATCCCTTTATTTTATAGGTTGTACCTTTTTTTTTATTTCTAGCTTAAAACCAGATTTGTGGTCTTTTAAATTACGATGATTTTATGAAGATATGTGCATTTAGGCATATGCATAAGGGGTATGTATTATATATGCACATATTACACTTTTATTTTAAGGTTGTGTGGTGCATTTAATTTTCTGCTTGGGTCACATTTTTAGCCACAAATATAAATTTGTATGCATTTTTTATGAAAAATTGCACTTTGATACAAAATTGCATGATAGTGCCTGTGTGTATAAAGTGCTGAGTGGCAATTTGACAATATGCCAGGTTTAGTATGAATCTTAATTTTGTAATTTCAGTTTTATTTGTACATGTCAAAAGTGTTAAATTGTCCTGGAAACCTGAGGTGCAAAATGTCCAAAAAAACACCTTCGCAACATATAGTGTTAAAGTGAACCCTGTTTTTCATTGTTCTCTTTTTAAGCCACTTCAGGGAAATCCATTTCCAAGCCGCAATTTGCTTTCTCTATCAAAAGTGCAGGTGAGGAAACATATATTGTTAAAAAGAACTTAGGCCTCAGAATTTATCAGATTAAACTGCAATACTTGATCAAGTGAAAGGGGTATGGCTGTGAGAAAAGTTCTTGGGAACCATGCTCCTAGGCTTATAAAAGAATTTCAGCGATAATATCCTGACAAACCGGCCCCTGGGACATCCAGAGGACATCCTGGAAGAAGGGGAGTACTTTCAGCATTCAAACACTGCAACTCCTGTGTCCCAGGTACTAGATCTTCTTATTGAGCCATTGCTGCTGTTGGTACAATTATACGCATTTTATAAGTTTTATTGACAAGTACATCAAGTTTATGCAAGGACTCAATATTTACAGTGTTGAGACTTCTGCAATTCACCCTGGCATGCTGGATATCAGCTTCTGGGCCAAATCCTGACTGATGGCAATCCATTCTTGCCCAATCAGTGCTTAGAGTTTATCACAATTTCTATGTTTTTGTTTGTCCACCCGCTTTTTGAGGATTGATCACAGGTTCTCAATGGGGAGTTTTCTGGCCATGGACCCAAATTGTCAATGTTTTATTCACCGAACCACTTAATTATCACTTTTGCCTTGTGACATGGTGCTCTATCATGCTGGAAAAAGCATTGTTCTTCACCAAATTGCTCCTTGATGGTTGGGAGAAGTTGCTCTTGGAGGATTTTTAGATACCATTCTTTATTCATGGAAGCGTTCTCAGCCAAAATTATGAGTGAGCCCACTCCCTTGAATGAAAAGCAACCCCACACATGAATGGTCTCAGGATGCTATACAGTTAGCATGACACAGGACTCATGGTAGCGCTCACCTTTTCTTCTCTGGCCAATCTTTCTTCCAGATGCCCCAAGCAGTCTGAAGGGGGCTTCATCAGAGGAAATAACTTTACCCCAGTCCCAAGCAGTCCAATCCCTGTACTTCCTGCAGAATGTCAGTCTGTCCTTGATGTTTTTCTAGGAGAGAAGTGGCTTTTTTGCTGCCCTTCTTGACACCGGGCTAGACTCCAAAAGCTTTTGCCTCACTGTGCATGCAGATGCACTGACACCTGCCTTCTACCATTCCTGAGCAAGCTCTGCACTGGTGTTGAACCAACCCCGTAGCTGAATACTCTTTAGGAGGTGGTCCTGGCACTTTCTGGACTTTCTTTGGCACCCTGAAGCCTTCTTCACAGCAATTGAACCTCCTTGAAGTTCTTGATGATCCGATAAATGGTTGATTTAGGGGCAATCTTATAAGCATCAATGTCCTTGCCTGTAAAACCCTTTTGATGCAAAGCAATGATAATTGCACATTTTTCTTGAAGGTAACCATGGTTAACAGAAGAAGACAATGATTTCAAGCACCATCCCCCTTTTAAAGCAACCAGTCTGCTCTTATAAATTAATCAACTTTTAAGAGTGATATCATCTGCCTTGTCCTCATTAACACTTTCTCCTGAGCTAACGAGAAGATCATTGTGAGGAAAGATTAAAAGAACTAAACCTATTTAGCCTTGAGAAAAGACGACTAAGGGGGGACATGATTAACTTATATAAATATATGAATGGCGCATACAAAAAATATGGTGAAATCCTGTTCAATGTAAAACCCCCTCAAAAAACAAGGGGGCACTCCCTCCGTCTGGAGAAAAAAAGGTTCAACCTGCAGAGGCGACAAGCCTTCTTTACTGTGAGAACTGTGAATCTATGGAATAGCCTACCGCAGGAGCTGGTCACAGCAGGGACAGTAGATGGTTTTAAAAAAGGCTTAGATAATTTCCTAGAACAAAAAAATATTAACTGCTATGTGTAGAAATTTTTACTTCCCCTTTCCCATCCCTTGGTTGAACTTGATGGACATGTGTCTTTTTTCAACCGTACAAACTATGTAACTATGTAACCTTGCAGAACCTCCTTGCCAAATTATTGAGTTTCTTGGTTGTAGTCTAGTTCCTCTCTGCCGTACGTTACTACCAATTGCCATTTACCTGTGTACTGAACATTGACTGTTTCCTCACATGTCTCTGCCTCACATAACTACCAATTGCCATTTATCTGTATACAGAATATTGACTGTTTCCTGACCACATTTCTGCCTCACGTAACTACCTTTTGCTGTTTATCTGTGTACCGAACCTGGACTGTTACTTGATTACTATTGCTGTTTTTACCCTCCTGCCTGGTCATTTCAGCCACTGGACTCTGAATCAGGCACAATCCTTGACAGTAATGGCATTTATATCTTGAAACTTTCACTCATGACCTTCTATGTATAATTTTATACTATTGTACAAATGCATGTACTTCTTATTTGACTTCCTTAAGTCTTACAGTGCATATGGTTTGAATAATTAAGTGGCACTAAAGTCACCACTTAATGTGCCTCACTTAGGGAGGTAGATCTTACATATAAATAGCTACTGTGACCCTAGTGAGTTTCCATGATTGTACTTTTTTGTGTGCTCTCAATTCCCATCTCATATTATTTAGAGGATTAAAATTAATCCATGATTATGTGCAACATCAAATTAATATTCAGACAGCAATTCGTGACCATATTAGCTTTCCTCTAGTCATTTTCCCCAAGCAATTGCTTTTGGAATGTCACAGACCTCATTTTTACAGGTACAGCAAAAAGTTTCTAAAGCACAATAAAGGTACAAGCAGATTTTATTTATTTACTAGTCACCAAAGTCTTAGACACATATTTTAAAAAGAGATGTTGTTCCTTATTATGTTTGTTATATATTTAATAAATTTCAAGAAAATGTACACATACCGTACAAGCATTTATAAGTAGGAAAAAAACGTATCTGGTGGCCCTTTGGTGACACCTGGCAAGTTAGTCTATTTCTAGTGACCAACAATATGTCATGGTAGTAGCTTTCCGCAAGCAAAGCATTATTAACATTATCAAATGCATGAATGCTGGGCCTATATACTGTAGGCCACATTTAGGGCTTATTCAGACGAACGGGATATACGTCCGTGCAACGCGCGTGATTTTCACGCGCGTCGCACGGACATATATTAGTCTATGGGGCCGTGCAGACAGTTGCGTGATTTTTACGCAGCGTGAATCCGCTGCGAAAAACTCACGACATGTCCGTTCTTTGTGCGTTTTTCGCGCATCACGCACTCATTGAAGTCAATGGGTGCGTGAAAATCACGCGCACCACACGGAAGCACATCCGTGGGACGCACGTGATTCACGTGACAGCTGTAAATCTGTAAATCTGTGAATGAAAACAGAAAAGCACCACGTGCTTTTCTGTTTACAAACATCCAAACAGAGTGTCATAATGATGGCGGCTGCGCGAAAATCACACAGCCACGCATCATACGGGGCTGACACACGGAGCTGTTAAGTACCTTTTGCGCGCGCAAAACGCACACGCTCGTGTGAATCCGGCCTTACAATGATTTTACACAGCAAACGTTCTCTAGTCATTTACAGGTTTCCTTGTTATTATGTGCTGAACTCCATTATAGGAGGCATTGAAACATCAAGTGGTGTTGCTAGCTCCAGGGCCACTTGCCCTGGATGTTTCCACATCCTCCCCCTCTGCCAGTGCACCAGGCATGTTCAGAGTCTACCAACACTCCTGGAAACGGGTATGGCTACTAGTTATTTTTCCTTTTGAACTTAAGTGGACAGATTTAGCACAGAGGAGGTATACTCTACAGCAGGAGTCTCAAACTCGGCCGGGTAAATGGGCCGCAAAAAAACTTTAAGTTGACGAACCGCATTACTTTCAAATTTGATAAAATACAAAATTATTGTTATGCAATTCGTTATTTGAACTACTATAACATTACTACATTACTATAACAATACTACATTACTATAATAATACATTACTATAATAATGCTACATTACTATAATAATACTACATTACTGTAATACTACTACATTACTATAGTAATACTACATTACTATAATACTACATAACTATAATAATACTACATTATTCTAACATTACTACAATACTACATTACCATAATACTACATTACTATAATAATACTACATTACTATAATAATACTACACTACTATAATAAACTTACATTACTATAACAATACTGCATTACTATAATACTGCATTACTATAACAATACTACATTACTATAATATTACATTACTATAACAATACTGCATTACTATAATTCTACATTACTATAATAATACTACATTACTATAACAATACTACATTACTATAATACTACATTACTATAACAATACTACATTACTATAATACTACATTACTATAATAATACTACAATACTACATTACTATAATACTACATTACTATAATAATACTACATTTCTATAATAATACACTACTATAATAATACATTACTATAACAATACTACATTACTATAACAATACTACTTTACTATAACAATACTACATTACTATAATACTACATTACCATAACAATACTACATTTCTATAATACTACACTACTATAATAATACATTACTATAACAATACTACATTACTATAACAATACTACTTTACTTTAACAATACTACATTACTATAATGCTACATTACCATAACAATACTACATTACTATAATACTACATTACTATAATTCTACATTACTATAATAATACTACATTACTATAGCAATACTGCATTACTATAACAATACTACATTACTATAATAATACATTACTATAATAATGCTACATTACTATAATAATACTACATTACTGTAATACTACTACATTACTATAGTAATACTACATTACTATAATACTACATAACTATAATAATACTACATTATTCTAACATTACTACAATACTACATTACCATAATACTACATTACTATAATAATACTACATTACTATAATAATACTACACTACTATAATAAACTTACATTACTATAACAATACTGCATTACTATAATACTGCATTACTATAACAATACTACATTACTATAATATTACATTACTATAACAATACTGCATTACTATAATTCTACATTACTATAATAATACTACATTACTATAACAATACTGCATTACTATAACAATACTACATTACTATAATACTACATTACTATATTATTATAATACATTACTATAATAATACTACATTACTATAATACTACATTACTATAATAATACTACACTACTATAATAAACCTACATTACTATAACAATACTGCATTACTATAATACTACATTACTATAACAATACTACATTACTATAATACTACATTACTATAACAATACTATATTACTATAATAGTACATTACTATAACAATACTGCATTACTATAATATTACATAACTATAACAATGCTACATTATTATAATACTACATTACTATAATAATACTACATTACTATAATACTACATTACTATAACAATACAACATTACTATAATACTACATTACTATAACAATACTACATACTATAATACTACATTACTATAATAATACATTACTATAATACTACATTACTACATTACTATAATACTACATTACTATTAGGGCACATTCAGATGTGGCGGAATTGCTGTTGAATTTTGCGGCGGATAGTGCGTAGTGGAATTCTGCAGCAGCCGTTTTTTACATTTGTTTCTATACATTGTTAGGAAACTTAGTTCATATGTTGCGGAAAATAACTGTGCAGCATTTAGGCTGCGATGCAGATTTTTTCCCTCTGCAGCATGCACATTACATTGCGGAGAGGAAGCGGAATTTTAACTGCGGATTTCAACCTTTGCAATGCTAAAACTGAAATCTGCAACGTCTGAATTACCTGTCAAATATGCAAATGTTGGTGCAGATTCGTTGCGTAATTGCCCCAAATCTGCACCAACATTTGCAGTGGAAAAATTCTGACACGTCTGAACATGGCCTAATACAACATTACTATAACAATACCACATTACTATAATACTACATTACTATAATAATACATTACTATAACAATACTACAGGGTGGGCCATTTATATGGATACACCTAAATAAAATGGGAATGGTTGTTGATATTAACTTCCTGTTTGCGGCACATTAGTATATGGGAGGGGGAAAATTTTAAAGCTGGGTGTTGACCATGGCGGCCATTTTGAAGTCGGCCATTTTGTATCCAACTTTAGTTTTTTCAATGGGAAGTGGGTCATGTGACACATCAAAATTATCGAGAATTTCACAAGAAAAACAATGGTGTGCTTGGTTTTAACGTTACTTTATTCTTTCATGAGTTATTTACAAGCTTCTCTTTGTTTACAGCCATTGACATGTTTTAACACGTGAGGAGCGGATAGAAATTGTGTTGATGTCTGGTGAACGCAGTACCCGGGTCATTGCAGCAGATTTCAATGCAAGACACCCTACGAGACCACCCATCTCCCATGCTACAGTTTGCAAACTGATTGCCAAGTTTCGTGAAACTGGTTCAGTGTTGGATTTGCCCAAATGGGGACGCATGAAGACTGTCACTAATGAAGAAACATCAGTGGCTGTCCTAGCTTCATTCAGCAAGAGCCCACAGCGTAGCACTCGCCGCATGTCACTGGAGAGTGGCATCAGTCGAACATCCCTTCGGCAGATATTAGCTACTCACAAATGGCACCCTTACAAACTCCAGCTGCTGCAGCATCTCAACGAGGATGACCCAGATCGGCGCACAGAATTTGCAGAATGGGCAAAACAAAAATTGGAACAGGACCCTCAGTTTACACAGAACATTTTGTTCAGTGATGAGGCAAACTTTTATGTGAATGGTGAAGTTAACAAACAAAACCACCGCTATTGGTCTGACACTAACCCACATTGGATAGATCCCACCAAGACTGTTGGAACACAAAAATTGATGATAAGGTGTGGTATGTGGGGTACAAAGATAGTGGGGTGATTCTTCATCAATGGAAACCTCAAGGCCACGGGATATCTGAAATTGCTACATGATTATGTGTTTCCCTCTTTATGCACTGAAGCTGGCACGTTCCCTGAGTTTTTCCAGCAAGATGGTGCACCACCACATTATGGGTGTCAGGTCCGAGCATTCCTAGATGAACAGTTTCCTGAAAAGTAGATTGGTCGTCATGGGCCAGTTGAATGGTCCCCTAGGTCTCCCGATCTGACCCCCTTAGACTTTTATCTTTGGGGTCATCTGAAGGCAATTGTCTATGCTGTGAAGATACGAGATGTGCAGCAACTGAAACTACGGATACTGGAAGCCTGTGCTAGCATTTCTTCTGCGGTGTTGCTATCAGTGTGTGAAGAGTGGGAGAAGAGGGTTGCATTGACAATCCAACACAATGGGCAGCACTTTGAACACATTTTATAAGTGGTCAGAAACTTGTAAATAACTCATGAAAGAATAAAGTAACGTTAAAACCAAGCACACCATTGTTTTTCTTGTGAAATTCTCGATAAGTTTGATGTGTCACATGACCCTCTTCCCATTGAAAAAACTAAAGTTGGATACAAAATGTCAGACTTCAAAATGGCCGCCATGGTCAACACCCAGCTTGAAAAGTTTCCCCCCTCCCATATACTAATGTGCCACAAACAGGAAGTTAATATCACCAACCATTCCCATTTTATTTAGGTGTATCCATATAAATGGCCCATCCTGTAAATTACTATAATACTACTACATTACTATAACAATACTACATTACTATAACAATACTACATTACTATAATAATACTGCATTACTATAATACTACATTACTATAACAATACTACATTACTATAATACTACATTACTATAATACTATATTACTTTAGCAATACTACATTACTATAATACTACATTACTATAACAATACTGCATTACTATAATACTACATTACTATAACAATACTACATTACTATAATACTACATTACTATAACAATAGTACATTACTATAATACTACATTACTATAACAATACTAGATTACTATAACAATACTGCATTACTATAATGCTACATTACTATAACAATACTACATTACTATAATACTACATTACTATAACAATAATACATTACTATAATACTACATTACTATAACAATACTAGATTACTATAACAATACTGCATTACTATAACAATACTACATTACTATAATACTACATTACTATAACAATAGTACATTACTATAATACTACATTACTATAACAATACTAGATTACTATAACAATACTACATTACTATAACAATACTGCATTACTATAATAATACTACATTACTATAACAATACTACATTACCACTTTGCAATGCAAAAACTGAAATCTGTGGCAAGTCCGCTGTGATATCTGCAATGTCTGAATTACCTGTTAAATATGCAAATGTTGGTGCAGATTCGTTGCGTACTTGCCCCAAATCTGCACCAACATTTGCAGCGGAAAAATTCTGCCACGTCTGAACATGGCCTAATACTATATTACTGTAATACTACATTACTATAATAATACTACATTACTATAACAATACTACATTGTAATAAAAATACTACATTACTATGATAATACTACATTACTATAATAATACTACATTACTATAACAATACTACATTACTATAATAATACCGCTAGGTTTAAACTTACCGGAAATTTGTGAGTATACTCCACGTGCTTATTTTATTACTATAATACCACATTACTATAACAATACTACATTACTATAATACTACATTACTATAACAATACTACTACATTACTATAATACTACATTACTATAATACTACATTACTATACTAATACATTACTATAACAATACTGCATTACTATAATAATACTACATTACTATAACAATACTACATTACTATAATACTATATTACTACAATACTACATAACTATAATAATACATTACTATAACAATACTACATTACTATAATAATACTACATTACTATAACAATACTACATTACTATAATACTATATTACTACAATACTACATAACTATAATAATACATTACTATAACAATACTACATTACTATAATAATACTACATTACTATAATAATACTACACTACTATAACAATACTACATTAATACTTTGCAATGCAAAAACTGAAATCTGTGGCAAGTCCGCTGTGATATCTGCAATGTCTGAATTACATGTTAAATATGCAAATGTTGGTGCAGATTCGTTGCGTAAATGCCCCAAATCTGCACCAACATTTGCAGCGGAAAAACCCTGCCACGTCTGGCCGTGCCCTAAAAATATGTGTTTTCAGGGCACATTTAAAACTGTGGATATTGGGCATTAATCTGATTGTCCGGGGTAGCACATTCCTGAGGACTGGTGCAGCACGAGAAAAATCTTGGAGACAGGAGTGGGAGGTTCAGATTATGGATGATTTTAATCTAAGGTCATTGACAGAATGGAGAGCCCGAGTTGGGTGATAGACAGAGATGAGGGTGGAGATGTAAGGAGGTGCAGCACTGTGGAGAGCTTTGTTGGTGAGAGTAATAAGTTTGAATTTTATTCTGAAGGGGATGGGCAACCAGTGCAGTGACTGGCACAGAGTAGAGGCGTTGGTGTAGCGGTTGGTCATAAATATGAGCCTGGCTGCTGAATTAAGAATAGATTGGAGAGGGGAGAGTTTAGTGAGGGAAGACCGACTAATAATGAGTTACAGTAGTCAAAACGAGAGGGAATCAGAGCAATAATGAGAGTTTTGGTTGTTTCCTCAGTAAGAAAAGGGCAGATTCTGGAGATGTTTTTGAGGTGAAAATGACAGGAGCGTGAAAGTGATTTGAATGTGAGGAGTAAAGGAAAGATCTGAGTAAACAATAACCCCGAGACAACAGGCGTGCTGCTTAGGAGTTATTATAGTGCCACATACGGAGATGGAGACATCAGGTTTAGGGAGGTTAGTAGATGGTGGGAACACAAGGAGCTCAGTTTTAGAAAGATTCAGTTTCAGATAGAGAAAGGACATGATGTTTGAGAAAGCGGACAGACAATCACTGGTGTTTTGTATTAGGGCAGGGGTGATGTCATGGGAAGAGGCATATAATTGGGTGTCATCAGCGTAGAGATGGTACTGGAAGCTAAATCTGCTGATGGTTTGTCCAATAGGGGCTGTGTAGAGAGAAAAGAGGAGTGTACCTAGGACTGATCCCTGAGGAACCCCGATAGCAAGTGGATAAGGAGAAGAAGTAGAACCAGCAAATGACACACTGAATGAGCGGTCAGAGAGATAGGAGGAAAACCAGGAGAGAGCCGTGTCTTTAAGGCCAATACAGTGGAGCATGTTAAGTAGGAGTTGGTGGTCTACATGTCAAAGACTGCAGAGAGATCCAGAAGAATCAGGAGAGAGTACTTACCGTCCGATTTAGCCGCCAATAGATCAGTTGAGACTTTACTAAGGGCAGTTTCTGTGGAGTGTAGAGTGCGGAAACCAGATTGTAAGGGGTCTAGAATGGAGTTAGCAGAGAGACAGCGGATAATGCGAGAGTAGACCAAGCGTTCCAGGAGTTTGGAGATGAAGGGGAGATTAGAGACTGGTCGGTAGTTAGTAGTGCTGGATGGGTCAAGAGTTGTTTTTTTCAGTAATGGGTTTATAATGGCATGTTTAAAAGAGAAGGGAAAGATACCAGCGGAAAGAGAAAGGTAAAATATTTTAGTCAGGTGACTAGGGACAGCGGGGGAGAGGGACTGGAGGAGGGGATAGGATCACTAGGGCAGGTAGTAGGACGAGAAGAAGAGAGGAGCCTGGAGACTTCGTCTTCTGTTATTGGGTCAAATGCTGAAAGTGAAGAAGAGGGAGTGCGGGAGGGAAGGGGATCGATGTTACTAGGGGACTGGGAGATAATATCATGCCGAATGTTGTCAATTTTAACTTTAACCCCTTCCCGTCGTAAACAACTTTCAGATTTTCATTTTCGTTTTTTCCTCCCCACATTCCAGAAGCCATAACGTCTTTATTTTTCGATCAATATAGTACTATGAGGGCTTGATTTTTGCGGGAGGAGTTGTAGTTTTTCGTAGCACCATTTATTATGCCGTATGATGTACTAGGAAACGGGAAAAAAATTATTTGTGGAGTAGAAAATGTTTTTTTGCGCGCTGTTTTTACGACATTTACTGTGCAATTAAAACAACATGTTAACTTTATTCTGTGGGTCAATACGATTATGGAGATACCAAATATATATAGTTTTTTCTATGTTTTACTACTTTTACATGTAAAAACCTAAGTGTAAAAAAGAAAATTTATTTTGCGTCGCCAAATTTCGAGAGCCACAACTTTTTTATTTTTCTGTCGATTAAGCGGTATGAGGGCTTATTTTTTGCGGCATAAGTAGTAGTTTTTAATAATACAATTTTGGTGTAAATCCAACGGCTTGATCACTTTTTATTTCATTTTTTGTGGGAGATGAGGTGACCAAAAAATAGACATTCTGGCGTGTACAATTTATTTATTTTTTTACGACGTTCGCCGTGCGGGTTAAATAATGATATATTATAATAGTTCAGACTTTTACGGACGCGGCGATACCAATTATGTGTATTTTTTTTTTTTTTTACTATGCTCCAGGTGGAAAATGGGAAAAGGGTTTTTTTTTTGAACTTTTAATATATCTATTTTTTTTTTACACCAATAAAAACTTTAACTTATTTTTACTTATTTTATTAGCCCCCCTAGGGGACTTCAACCAGCAATCATTAGATCGCTTGCACGATATACTGCAATACTAATGTATTGCAGTATATCGTGATTCTGACAGGCACCTATAAAGCCCTGCCGGAGGCAAGGCTTAATAGTTGTACAAAGATGGCGGACCTGGGGGTGTTCATTAAGCCCCCAGGCAGCCATAGCAACCATCGCCCCCCCGCGATTGCGGGGGGCGCGATGAGCTGTTAGAGGGGTTGCCCCCCTCTTTCTGACGATTTAAATGCTGCGGTCAGTATTGACCGCAGCATTTAACGAGTTAAAATAGCGGGATCGCACTCGAGCGCGATGCCGCTAGTTACTCTGAAGTGTCGGCTGTAACATACAGCCGACACCGTCATCGTTTGGAGCGAGCTCACTGCGTGAGCCCGCTCAATACTTCCCCTACCCGACTTTGGCGTATGGTTACGTCAAATGTCGGGAAGGGGTTAAAATAAGTGGCCAGGTCTTCAGCACTGAGATCTGTGATTGGCGTCTGCACTTTAGGACTAAGGAGGGAGTGAAAAGTATCAAAGAGGCGTTTTGGATTATTCGATTGTGTGGAGATGAGAGAAGTGAAATAGACTTGTTTGGCTCGGTGAAGGACAGAGTTGTAAGTTTTGAGCATAAATTTGTAATGGAGGAAGTCTGCAGCCAAATGCGATTTTCTCACAGTCGTTCGGCACATCTCAAGCACCGCTGAAAAAAAGCGGGATTGAGGCGTGTGCCAGGGTTGTCGTCGTCTTTGTCGGGTGGTTCGGAGTGTAGGGGGTGCTGCTTCATTCAATGCATTTTTGGGAGTGTTATTGTAAAGTTTGGCAGCCGGATTGGGACATGAGAGGGAAGAGATAGGGGACATTGAGGACTGTAGACTGTCTATGAATTGCTGAGTATTAATGGCATGTAGATTTCTGTATGTCTTTCAGGTAGGGATGACCTGAGAAGGCAGAGAATATTTGATAGTAAAGGATAGAAGGTTGTGCTAAGAGAGCGGAAAAGGAGAGTTAATAAATTCAGAAACTGAGCAGAGACGGAAGAAGGCCAGGTCAAGCAAATGCCCATCTTCATGTGTAGGAGAGTTAGTATGTTGTGACAGACCTAGGGAGGAGGTCCAAGATAGAAACTGGGAGGCAGATGGGGAGATTGGGTTATCAATGGGCATGTTGAAGTCACCCATGATGAGAGTGGGTGTTTCAGAGGATAGAAATTGTGGAAGCCAGTCAGAAAAATGATCTAGGAATTGGCGGGGCGAGCCAGCGGGTCGGTAGACAACTGCCACTTGGAGGGGAATAGGGTAGAAGAGTCTGAGGGTGTGGACTTTAAAAGAGGGAAATGTGAGCGAGGGTACCGGGGGAATGACCTGAAAAGTGCAGTGTGGGGAAAGAAGTATACCTACTCCTCCACACTGCCTGTTCTCAGGTCTGGGGGCATGAGAGAAATGGAGACCACTATAAGATTGAGCAGCAGGGGAAGAAGTGTCAGACAGGTGTAGCCATGTTTCCATAAGAGCCAGAAGGTTGAGAGAGTTAGAAAGGAATAAGTCATGAATAAAGGTGAGTTTGTTGCCCACGGACCGAAAATTCCAGAGCGCACAGTTAAAAGAGACAGGAGAAGACATACAAGGAATGGCAAGAAGATTTGCAGGGTTTCTATGTGTGGCAGGTAAGTGGTTGAGCTTGGCAGAAGAAAAAGGAGGACCAGGGTTGGGAGTGATGTCCCATGCAGCTAGTAGCAGGAGAATGGAGAGAGACAGCAGATGGTTATGTGATTTATTACAGTGATTTTTATGTTGGGCAGTGGGATGAGATGGGTTAAGGTGACTGAGGAAAGTGAATAGTGCATGGGAGATGTACATGGGTGAGGGAAGGAGAGAGGGACTGATGTGGACTGATTTTTCCCAAGGCCTAAATGGGTGGTAGGATTGTAAACCAAGAGCAGCTATAATGATGAGTGCGGTAGTGAACATGTTTGTTTGTTTGTATTTTGTTTGTAAACAGGTAAAATATTGAATCTAATAACTAAAATGTGTGCTAGTTTGTTTGATTTAGTAATGCAGCTTACCTGTCACTTACCCTGTCCAACTGCCATGTACAACTGCCAGGACACTTTGACAATATGACACTTAGACAGAGATAACTTCTGCCGTCGTGCCACCCTGCACGAGTGCCTTCCCCTTATGCTACATCTAAATTTATAGGGGAGTGGATGCTCAGATCTAGGCTAATTAAGCTCGTTCAGCTATTAATCAAATCAACTAGACACATGAGTTGAAAAGCTCTGCAGAGATAAACAAACAAACGAGCTGGTCTGGATGATCATAAAACTTAATGACGATCAAACACTTTGACTATAATACTACATTAGTATAACAATACTACATTACTTTAATACTACATTACTATAACAATACCACATTACTATAATAATACTACATTACTATAATAATACTATATTACTATGATAATACTACATTACTATAATAATACTACATTACTATAATACTACTACATTACTATAATAATACTATATTACTATGATAATACTACATTACTATAATAATACTACATTACTATAATACTACTACATTACTATAATAATACTATATTACTATGATAATACTACAGTACTATAACAATACTAGATTACCATAATAATACTACATTACCATAATAATACCGCAAGGTTTAAACTTACCAGAAATTTGTGAGTTTACTCCACATGCTTATTTTAACAATCCAGTTTTCCAGTTAAAATGTCGTTAAATGCAGCCTGGCTGCTTAGTTGGCAGTGTATGGCAGACACACGAATGTCAAGATTGGACAGCCCCTTTTTAGATAGTGCCACAGTGCCCTCTGTAAAATAATATAATTACTTACCTATCCCCCCATTCCCACGACGGGTGGAGAATTCTTCTCCTCCTCTGCACTGTGCTGTGAGTGACTCGGCGCAAACAGGTGCGAAGATGTCACTACATCGCGCCTGCCTGCACTGAACCGCTCATGGCACAGTGAATGCTGGACCGAAGCTCCAGCATTGCACTGAACTGTATTAGCGTCCCAAAGACGCAAATACAGTTAGAAGCGCGACCAGCGCACTCAGCACTGCGTGGCTTAGGGGCCTGGTCGCAACTGTGACTGTAGCGACCCCTATAGCTATGCCATTGCTTGTATTGCATATAACATATAAGTTAAAAAAAAGTCTGAAAATAAAATATGAAAATGTTATATATTAAATAATACTTTACTGCTGTTTTTAAAAAGAGTAAAACGGTGGAAATGTTCTTGAGTCTTCTTTCATTAGAGGATGATTCTGCAGTATGTGGCATTCAGTGACCTGCAATAGTGTTAATGTTGTTGGTATTGTGATGATTGATGGCTGTATGCTGAGATCTGCAGCTTTCTACGTATTACTACAATACCTATAAACATATATGTAGATACTACCATGTAAATACTAAAATAATATAATAGCACACGATTTATACCATACAAAAGATTTTTATTATTCTCCAAAAAGATAAAAAATACAACGGCCATCATGACCTAAAATTACAAACAAATTAAAATGACACGGTGGTGGTGAGGGGACCACAATACACAGAGCAACATATCACAGTCTACATTGATCAAAAAACACAAAATGTCACTTGTAATAAATTTAAATATTACATCAAGGACAAAAAATATACACTCAGTAAATTACTGCATATCAGTGCTGTCCCAGAAATAAGAAGAAATTACATCATAGATAGTACTAGGAATCAATACCAACCACTGTGCTGCATAATGTGCCCCTAATGAAACCAGACCACCACCACAGAGCCCTGACGCGCGTTTCGCCATCAACTTTTTCACTGCTTTTATTGCATATAACATATAAGTAAAAAAAAGTCTGAAGATAAAAAATTAAAATGTTATATATTAAATAATGCTTTACTGCTGTTTTTAAAAAGAGTAAAACAGTGGAAATGTTGTTGAGTCTTCTTTTATTAGAGAAAGATTCTGCAGTATGTGGCATTCGGTGACCTGTAATAGTGTTAATGTGGTTGGTATTGTGATGTTTGATGGCTGTATGCTGAGATCTGCAGCTTTATACCTATTACTGCCTGTTTTTGCAGACAGAAGTCTGTGTTTGGGAGGAGCATAGAATCTGCCTCAATCTGTAGGATAAGATGTTGCTGAAAAACAAATTAATCTCATGAACCGAGAATTTATTGAATTTTTAGAACAGTCTTATAGGCTTTGAAAATGGCCAGACAAAAGCTCTGTTATCCATCATCTCTTATGTTTTTTTTCCCGTAAAAAAATCCATAAAAATGTAATATCTACACATCAATACTTCAGCGTTCAACTTGCAACTTCACTGATATTACATTTATAGTAGGTATTGTTTTGTCAAATGATACACTAGGCCTACCAGTTACAGATAAGACACTTCTCACACTGCAACTAAATGAAAGCAAAGATGCAAAATGTACTGATACATATTAATATTCATTTCCGAACATAATGTAAGAAGTTGCCTGGTACTCTTCATCAGTTACTGCGAGTCTCTATTGACTGATTGGAATATCATACTGTCAATTAAAGTTTATTATCATGAAAAGCTCATCATATTTGTTACACGTAATACTACAGATTGTAGATTGTCCAGTAAATCGTCTGTCTTCTAAATCAGTTTTTTACTGTGAGGGTATGTTCACACGATCTATTTTCAGACGTAATTCAGGCGTTTTACGCCTCGAATTACGCCTGAAAAGATGGCTCCATTACGCCTGCAAACATCTGTCCATTGCTTGCAATGGGTTTTACGGTGTTCGGTTCAGACGAGGTGTAATTTTACCCTTCGCTGTCAAAAGACGGCGTGGAAAATGACAGCTCGTCAAAAGAAGTGCAGGACACTTCTTGGGACATTTTTGGAGCCGTCTTTCCATAGACTCTAATGAAAACAGCTCCAAAAACGTCCGTAAAAAACTCAGCGAAAAACGCGAGTTGCTCAAAAAACTTCTGAAAATCAGGAGCTGGTTTCCCTTGAAAACAGCTCCGTATTTTCAGACGTTTTTTGTTAAGCGTGTGAACATACCCTAAGAAGAACAATATCGTTTTTGACATTTCATCAAGTTTTTAAGGGGTTATTCCAGTTTCAGCAAATAAATGTTATTCTTTGTAGAATAAAAAGTTATAGAATTTTATACTTTCTGTATTAGTTTCCAGCAGTTTTAAAGATCTCTGCTTGCTGTCATTTAATAAAACCTACATTGTTTACTTGCTGTGGATAAAAAAACTGCCTTGGTCATGTGATAATCACACAGGGACACCGATTTAATACACAGTATTGTTAATGTAATGAGTGGAAAGATATTTGTATCCCCTGGAATTTATTTATCTACTGTTGTTTATATAGAGTCAATATTTTCTATAGAGCCCGACAGATTGTCATCATTCACATCAGTCGCTGTAATCAATGGAGCTCACAATTTAATTTCCCTATCTCCCAGACACACACATTAGGCTTCGTTCACATCTGCGTCAGGACTTCGTTCTGGCGTTCCGTTGGAACTTTCTGTCAGAACGGAACCCTGACTGAAACTAACGGAAACCATTGATTTCAATGGTGACGGATACAGTGCAAGTGGTTTCTGTTTGTCTCCGTTGAGCAAGGGTTTCGGCATTTTGACAGAATTAATAGTGCGGTTGACTACGATATTGTTTCCGTAAAAATTATGGAACCCTTGCACAATGGAGACAAACGGAACGAAAACCATTTGCACCGGATCCATCACCATTGAAATCAATGGTGATGTAAAACTTATGGTTTCTGTTTGTTTCAGTCAGGGTTCAGTTCTGACAGAAAGCTCAGACGGAACGCCAGAACGGAGCCCCGACACAGACATGAACGAAGGCTTAGGGTCAATTTCATGGGAAGCTAGTTAACCAATCAGTATGTTTTTAAAGTGTGGAAGCAAACCAGAGTACCCAGACTAAGGGCATGCCCAGACGTGGCGGATTTCTTCCGCCACTGTCCGCATCAATGCCGAACAGAATCTCCGTTGCAGATTCTATTGCGGGTTTGCCTAAAATGGGCATTAAATTGATGCGGACTAGCCGTTGCGTATTGAGGGGAAGAGGGCTTCCCTTCTCTCTATCAGTGCAGGATAGAGAGAAGGGACAGCCCTTTCCCTAGTAAAAGTAAAAAGAAATTCATACTTACCCGGCCGTTGTCTTGTTGACGTGTCCCTCTTTCGCCATCCAGCCCGACCTCCCTGGATGACGCGGCAGTCAATGTGACCACTGCAGCCTGTGATTGGCTGCAGCCGTCACTTGGACTGAAACGTCATCCTGGGAGGCCGGACTGGAGGAAGAAGCAGGGAGTTCTCGGTAAGTAGGAACTTCTATTTTTTTACAGGTTGATGTATCTTGTGATCGGAAGTCACTGTCCAGGGTGCTGAAACAGTTACTGCCGATCGCTTAACTCTTTCAGCACCCTGGACAGTGACTATTTACTGAAGTCGCCTACCAATGCTCCCGTAATTATGGGTGCACACACGTAGTCACCCGTAATTACGGGAGCCCCATTGACTTCCTCAGTCTGGCTGTAGACCTAGAAATACATAGGTCCAGCCAGAATGAAGAAATGTCATGTTAGTAAAACCAATACGCTCCGCAGCACACATAACATCTACATAACATCTGCGGACTTCATTGCGGAATTTTGACTCTCCATTGTTAGTCAATGGAGAAATTCCGCAATGAGTCCGCAACAAGTCCGCTACACGTCCGCAACAACCATTGTATGCTGCGGACACCAAATTCCGCGCCGCAGCCTATGCTACGCAGCGGAATTGTCCGCAACGTGTAAACGAACACAACTAAAAAGCAGTGGAAGGCAATGGAGAAACGTATACGCTGCGGATTTCCGCTGCGGACTGTCCGCTGCGGAATTCCAGAGCAATTCCGCTACGTGTGGTCATGCCCTAAAGCCAAAGCATACTAGTACAAAAGGAAAACACACAACTTTCACGTATATGTTGCCCTTGGTCGGATTTGAATCCAGGACCCCAGTGTCGCAAGACAGCAATGCTAATCACTAAGACTACATGCTGACTACACTGGAAGGAAGAGTGAAGCATTATATTGAATGACTGAAGATCTTGAGAAATTGATTTAGTAAGGGCTCTCTATAAATAAAGTACATGTGGCAGAGCATAGTATGCCAATCTTGAACTATATTATGTTTCTTAAGATATAGGGAGTTCTTTGGTAGAGTCCACACCAGGGAGCTGTCTTATTTTTTCCTGTGACATGGAGGAAACATTGTGGTCACAGGTGGTTTTCTAGTCCGTACTAATAAATGTTTAGGTCTGAAAGGTCAAAACGGGTGAGGTATGAAACTTTGATCTGAGCCACTATTTTATATTCTTTTTCATGCAAATTTTAGTTTTCTCTTAACCACTCACACTATATATACTGTACTTTATCAAGATACATACACATAGAAATACGTGGTAAACGGGCACCGCTAAATACAATACTGTCTTGGGGTGCAGCAAATGTGAAAACCTTTTTAATCACCGTTAGAAAAAGAACACATCAAAATGTGCAGACCCTTCTCTTATGATAGTAATATGAATATTATTGAGTACTTTGTTCTGCAAAGAATTAAAAACCAACATGATCTCAAAATTCATAAACATTTAAAATGGATCTGGTGCAGTATAAAGCCATGATAAGGTATAAAATGGGTAAAAAAGGGTCAAGAATCAAGAAGTTACGAATATACACAGTATATCAATAATCAAAAAGTATATAAATAATATGGCCAAAAAATTTGTGATAAATATTATTAATAAATATATATGACACAGCACGATATGGACTGAAAAAATGAGCGCCGATCAATGAGGCAGCTCGTCGATCAGCGCTCGTATGCTCCTTTCACAAGAAGCAGTGCTTGGTTATGTATGGGGACGAGCGAACATTGCGATGATCATTCGTCTCCATACATTTCCATGTTTACACAGGGAGATGTGCTGCCAACATCGATAATATTTAATTTCTACTTAAACAATATGATCAGCTAATGAACAATCGTTTGCTCATTTATTGGCTGATCGTTGCCCCGTTTACACAGGACAATGATCCGGAACAAGCATTCATATGAACGCTCGTTTGCCCGCTCATTGGCCCGTATAAAAGGGCCTTAAGTACTTAGAATCTAAAGCAGTAAATGTCTACCCTATAGTAGCGGACATATACAGACATATACAAAAAATCTACAAACAATGAAATGGAATAAGTTATATGCCATTTGTATAAACTGCCCATAGGTGAACAAGTCATACAGGGGTGTAAATATAAAGTGTCTAGTGCATAAAAAAGAGTAGATGTATAAAAAAAACCAGTAATATATAGCAGCAATGTGACATCATGATGGAAAGTAATCGATACCTAATTAAAAAAAAGATACAAAAAACATACCTGTTCGTGGTACCACAGTGAAGGATTTCACAGGTTTCGCTGCCTCCTAGTACAGATTAGTTGGGGTTGAGACTGTGGCACAATAGTAGCCTATATTTATATCTAAACAACCATTAAATTAGAAAAGATATGTAAAAAAATTACCCTATTGACTCCTCCTGTATTTACGCTGTACTCACTGATATACACAAGTACGCTAGTGAGTATATCAGCAAGTACGGCGTGACTATAGACCACTCTGTACCTAACAAGCTGTAGGCATCTGATGCTCTAGATTTTGTAGCCCTTTTTAATTCTAAATTTCCAGACATGGACAGGTTAAATAGTATTGACATACAACAGAAATTTAATCTTGCGTCTATGTTGAATCCTGGAAATAATTTAAATTACAGTATCAAGTATGACTAATCTGAGCTATACGAGTCATTATAACCATACGGCCAGGAAATTCTGCAGATGTCTACGTCTGTAATTGTATTTAACATGTTTTATAACAAAAAAGTAACATGTATTGCAGATTTAAAACATGGGAAAGTTTTTCTTAGCAGGTCAATGCAAAATATTTCAGACTTTGTAATATGAAACTAATTTCATTTGAATGATCGCATGAACAGAAAGTTTTCTAAAGTGAATTACTTTGAAATTCTACTTCTTTATTGAATAGTAAATTAATGGAAAAAAAAAAACAGGGGAACCTCTCTGCTGGTCCGAAACCTCACCACAGGTTTATTATATAGCATTTAACAAGAATTACTAGCTTGCTTCTTACTTTATAAAATAGAATGCATAATATGCACAGTGAGGGGCCATAAAACACAATGAGATGATTTTGAATACTATATATGAAATAAAAGCATGCACACTAGTATTGAAACTATCATTCACGTCTCCCCTTCAGATTATGCACATGACAAACACCTTTTGAGCGCCTGTGTGAAGCATCAGGCGTCATTTTCTGTATCATGCTTTGTCTGGCTTCTACAAGATGTTGATTTTGCCAAATACTTCTCCGATTTTCTCTTATCTGCCAAATTGAGAGCGGGACGTGGGCTTCTCCTTTTCAGCAGAACAGAGGTGCTGTATAGAGAATAATTAAAAAATTCTCACTAGGTAGTACAGGGTGCCCTCCAAGCTCCATGCCTTCATGCCCGCCGTTTCTCCTCAATGTTGGAGATGTGGACGTTAACAGTCTACACTCCTTCACATATTTTGCGATTGCCCGACGTTGGCCAGCTTTTGGTCAGAGATTTGGCATATATGCTCTAAATTTACTGATCATGTTCTACCAAAATGTCCTGCTTTGTTTCTGTTGCATTCCCGTGATATCCCCCTTTCTACCTATAAGTGCTCTATGGTTTGCCATCTGGTCAACGCAACAAGGGCCTGTATCCCTGCTCTATAGATACAATCCGTGCCCCTTTCGATTTCTCAGTGGTTTGACAAGATACAGGAGATAATACAGATGCAGGATCTTATTGCTTTGCTCAGAGGTACACATGACACGTTTTATATATCCTGGCCCTATTGAATATGTTTTCAAAGCTGTGCTGAATTAAGATCTCTTGCTCCCCGGTAGGGATGATTGAAGCTTTTTTTTTTCTACCCTCTTCTATCTCCTTTCCCCCAGGAGGACCCCATTCCTTTACTCTCTATCTCTCTTATGTATTAATTTGAGGTTACCATTCAATACATCCTGTTATTGTAAATCATATTCCGCATTTAAGGTATGAATGAAACAGTGGTTATTTTTTTTCGATTATTTTATGGTCTGCGAGCCAGAATGTCATCCATTAATTTTTCTCATTTAAAAATGTTAAAATAAATGCATAAAAAACAAACTTCTAGATTTTCCTTCTAAAAAAAATCTCCCAGCATCCACATGCTCACAATTATTCAACCCATGACCAGGCATTTTTTTTTTTTTAAAGGGAATACAAATGATCAGACTCGTATAATATGTTGATCTATGGACATCAAGCAAATTGTCCCACGGAAGTTGAGACAGTTAACACTGATATATTTTACATTGCAACATATACTTTTCAACTGACTAAACTATTATTTTAAAATGCACAGATTCACTTTGAAGGGAGTCTGTCAGTACTTTTGATCTCCCCAAATTGCTAAGAGCGTTAGCTAGCTAAGGTGTAAGTTGATACTGTAAGATAAGTCTATAAAGAGTTAAACAAACGTAATGCCAACTAAACACAGGTTTTAACTCATGCTGCACCACCGGGCTAACAAAAAAAGATGAGCATAAAAATATTCCCATATTCAAGAATGTAACAAATTCTGATTTGATGTTGGTTATTTGGACAATACTGTAATGCTAGTTGTGTCGCATGATGCAAACCCCCCTATATAAGTTATAGATGGAGTCAGAAACACAGTTTACATTGTGGAGAAGGATCAGCTAATACCTGTGATTGTTTGTAGCCTATACTGCTCACAGTGCTGTGTGCAAGTGCGGACACAAGTATGAAGCCTGGGCCTATGGACGGTGTGGATGTGATTGCGCAATGTGTGACGTCATATGGGTGAGGTTAAGCGGGCCCACTCTGCTCACATTATTATAAAATACTGTGAGCAGAGAACATTGCAGCATAGGTTATATTAGTAAGTGAATGGTATGCTATCATCTGCTTTTAGCAGATTTTTTATTATTTATTTTTTTTAAATATTGGGTTAACCATTTACAATAGAGCTTTTTTTTCCCATTTTCCATGCTCAGTTTTCATTTACCAACCTGAAAAAAAAAAAAAAAAAAAAAAAGATTGTAATAGGCCTTCTCCCCGGTTCACTGCTATACATTGCGACCTCTGAGCCACAGAGACAACACGTAAAAGCATAGTCCAATGGCTGCTGCTGGATGTTACATCCCTATAAAGTTAAAAGGGTTTTCTAGGGTTACAAAATCATAACTGCTTTCTATAGGAAATAGCGCCACACACAACTTGGGACATGTCTAGTATTGCAGATCAGCTCCATTGAAGTAAATGGGGCTGAGCTGCAATACCAGACACAACCTGTGAACAGGTGTGGTACTGTTTTTGGAAGATAGCAGCTTTGTTTTTCTAATCCTGGACAATCCCTGTAAATGGTCATATTCTGGCTGCCTGCATCTGCTACTAGATGGAGTTTACTGAAGACAATTTTATACATTAAATAAATCCATCTCAAAGAGGTTATCAACTCCCCCAAGTGGTGGCTGTAAGGGCATGACCACACATGGCGGAATTCCTCCGCAACTGTCCGCATCAATGCCGCACCTAATCCGGGTTGCGGATTACGGCTGCGGATCTGCACAAAATGTGCAGAAAATTGATGCGGACTAGCTGCTGCGGACTGCGGGAAAAGTGCTTCCCTTCTCCCTATCAGTGCAGGATAGAGAGAAGGGACAGCACTTTCCCTAGTGAAAGTAAAAGAAATTCATACTTACCGCCCGTTGTCTTTATGACGCGTCCCTCCTTCGGCATCCAGCCCGACCTCCCTGGATGACGCGGCAGTCCATGTGACCGCTGCAGCCTGTGCTTGGCCTGTGATTGGCTGCAGCCGTCACTTACACTGAAACGTCATCCTGGGAGGCCGGACTGGAGACAGACGCAGGGAGTTCTCGGTAAGTACGAACTTCATTTTTTTTTACAGATACATGTATATTGGGATCGGTAGTCACTGTCCCGGGTGCAGAAACAGTTACTGCCGATCGCTTAACTCTTTCAGCACCCTGGACAGTGACTATTTACAGATGTCTCCTAGCAACGCTCCCGTCATTACGGGAGCCCCATTGACTTCCTCAGTCTGGCTGTAGACCTAGAAATACATAGGTCCAGCCAGAATGAAGAAATGTCAAGTAAAAAAAGCAAGACGCATCCGCAGCACACATGACATGTGCATGACAGCTGCGGACTTCATTGCGGAACTTTGAATCTCCATTGAAGTCAATGGAGAAATTCCGCCATGAGTCCGCCACTGCTCCGCAACAGACAGAGCATGCTGCGGACACCAAATTCCGCTCCGCAGCCTATGCTCCGCAGCGGAATTGTACGCATCGTGTAAACGAACACTGCTAAATTAAAGTGAAAGTCAATGTAGAAACGGCTCCGCTGCGGATTAACGCTGCGGAGTGTCCGCAGCGGAATTTAAGTGCAATTCCGCCATGTGTGAACCCGCCCTAATAATTATTTTACTCAATATCTGTGTAAATGAAGGCAGGGGATTTATATCAGAAAACAGAGTTCTGCCTTTATAAAGAATATTGGCCATGTATTTTAATTTTCTAAAGCAAAAATTCTTAGAATTGTGCTACATTATTTATTATAACCTATCTGGGTTTAGAGATTGGTTAATTATCATGTGTCTTCCATCATTCTTTGATCAAAATGATTTATATTTTAGTATGTATCAAATAGACATTTCTTATAAGTGGTATCATCCTACTCCGCAAAAAGAAATAGATTACCGTGTATTCATAGACTCATTAACTATATTCTGTGTGTATATAAATATATATATATATATATATTTATTATACATATACATATACATATATATATATATACACATATATGTATGTATATATATATATATTTATTTATTCTGTGTGTATATATATATATATATATATATATATATATTATACATATACATATTCACTGTATGTATATATATATATATATATATATATATATATATATATGTCTGTCTGTGATTAATTTACCTTTTCCCTTAATAAGGGCTAACTTAGTTTTAGCCATTTTTTTCTGAACAAAATGCAATTAATCCTGTGTGGGCTGCTGTAAATTGTATTTAAGAAACTCTGCTCTCTTATTAACATACTAATTACTCTAATGTTAAGCGCCCAAATGCAGAATTTATTATCCACTAATATATATTTCAGACAAAGGCTCAGAGTGAGGTCAGGGGATTAGGGCATCTACCATGTTGGCCACATTGCCTCGATAAAAGAAGCATGCAATCAAATCCAAATTCTTTAGTCTTTATGTTTGCTGAAGGGGAGGGCACAAGTTCATACAGTTTAGCAAATCTCCCACAGCTACTGCATTTTCTGCCATTCTATGGTGGCTCCCTGAGAGAAATCTATTATTGCACTAATAATTATTGGCATTTTGTACACTGCTCTGCAATTCTTTTCAATATAATGTATCGTTCAAAACATTTTTAAGTCGTTTTAATTCTTTCAGGGAAAGTTTGCACAAGAAGTGGATTGAATATATAATAAAACCTTTTTTGTTCAGCCTAATTGCCTTTAATGGAACACCTGTATAACGTTGTGTTAATGAGTGGCTAATCATGTAATAATTAAAAAATATTGCCTGATAGTGTAAGAGAAGACAGAAGAAACTTTATATATTTTTAATTAAATTGCTTTGTCTCTGTCACCGGAAAAACAAAACTTAAAAAAAAAATAATCGAAACATCTAATAAAATGGAGCCGTATCAATAGCCAAGGTTGGATAAGGCCATGATTACTCTTCTGGCAAGCTCTTAGCTTAAACACTATCTCTCTCTACTTATTTCATTGAGCGAAACACATTAAGAGGAAAGGATTTGAGATATGATCCCCACAGCTTCAGAGATTTCTCTTTGTATTTTAAATTACCAGTTTAATTGACAAGACAGTTTCTCTCCCATCTCCAATGGAGACAAAATCTCCCTATCTTTGAAGCTTATGATATAGATCTCAAAAAAACAACCTGGAGTCAAATAAATAAAAGCCGCTTATTGACATATAATCATTACCACCTACTAAGCATAATCTTAGTTGAATTTTAATATCATTTAATATTTTTTTTAAATCCTGTCTAAAAACCACCTCTATTACACAATAAGGGCGGGTTCACACATGGCGGAATTCCACTTAAATTCCGCTGCGGACACTCCGCAGCGTTAATCCGCAGCGGAGCCGTTTCTCCATTGACTTTCACTTTAATTTAGCAGTGTTCGTTTACACGATGCGTACAATTCCGCTGCGGAGCATAGGCTGCGGAGCGGAATTTGGTGTCCGCAGCATGCTCTGTCTGTTGCGGAGCAGTGGCGGACTCATGGCGGAATTTCTCCATTGACTTCAATGGAGATTCTAAGTTCCGCAATGAAGTCCGCAGCTGTCATGCACATGTCATGTGTGCTGCGGATGCGTCTTGCTTTTTTAACTTGACATTTCTTCATTCTGGCTGGACCTAGGTATTTCTAGGTCTACAGCCAGACTGAGGAAGTCAATGGGGCTCCCGTAATGACGGGAGCGTTGCTAGGAGACGTCTGTAAATAGTCACTGTCCAGGGTGCTGAAAGAGTTAAGCGATCGGCAGTAACTGTTTCTGCACCCGGGACAGTGACTACCGATCCCAATATACATGTATCTGTAAAAAAACATATAAGTTCATACTTACCGAGAACTCCCTGCGTCTGTCTCCAGTCCGGCCTCCCAGGATGACGTTTCAGTGTAAGTGACGGCTGCAGCCAATCACAGGCCAAGCACAGGCTGCAGCGGTCACATGGACTGGCGCGTCATCCAGGGAGGTCGGGCTGGATGCCGAAAGAGGGACGCGTCACCAAGACAACGGCCGGTAAGTATGAAAATCGTTTACTTTCACTAGGGAAAGTGCTGTCCCTTCTCTCTATCCTGCACTGATAGGGAGAAGGGAAGCACTTTTCCCGCAGTCTGCAGCAGCTAGTCCGCATCAATGTACTGCACATTTTGTGCAGATCCGCTGCAGAATCTGCAACGCAGATTCTGTGCGGCATCGATGCGGACAGTTGCGGAGGAATTCCGCCATGTGTGGTCATGCCCTAAATATTCAGAAGATCCTATATATCGGGACATGGACATATTCATTCTCTTTGCTACACTGACAAAATAAAGCAATTATCGATGCTGAGTATTTTTACTTATTTCCCTGTTTAATCTGTTGTTTGTTCTATTTTTATGGATTCTGTTATTTGAAGCTTAGTTCACACTACATGTGCTATTTCCATTTTCACATTTTGATGAATCAGTTTTGAATTCCATGCCAGATAGAGACTAATGTAAAAAACCCTACTCAGGTATGGGAATTTAATCATAAAGAATAGTATAACATGCTTCTAGACTAGATAATGTGTTATTTATTTTGTAGTCATTGTTGAGAGCTCCAGTTTAACCCCAAAGGCGCACCACGACGCAACTGTACGTCCATGTGGTCAGTGTCATAGCGCACGGGGACGTACAGTTACATCGTAGTTCCCGGTGCACAGTGTCGGCGACAGTGGGAACCGGGAGGCCAGCTGTCCCTGACAGTTGACACTTCACTGTATGCCGATCAGCGGCTTATTTCCGCTGATTTCGGCAATTAACCCCTTAATTGCGGTGATCGATTGTAATCACCGCATTTTAGGGGTTTCTTGTCCCCTTTGCCCCTTTTAAAATCAATATAATCAAAACAGAGAGTAACCAAGAACCATTATTGTACGTAGTAACATAACCTGGTACTTAACTACTTCCTGCTTCGGCCACTTTTGACCTTCCTGACAGAGCTTTATTTTTCAAATCTGACATGTTTCACTTCATGTGGTAATAACTTTGGAATTGTAATGACGGGGTAGGGAGACAGACAGGTGAGCCCTAATCTACCCGCCACTCAGTCCCTGACTATTTGCACGACCCGTCCTAGGCGACGGCGTACAACTGGGCGACGGTCCCTACGCTCAGTAGGTGCACGACAGACAAACAGACAAGGGTACACAGAAGCTAAGGGAAATGGGGCAGTTGCCCACGGCAACACCGTGAGCGACAAGAGTAGTGAACGAGCCGAGTCAAACCAGGAGTGTACGAGGTACCAAACCCAGAGCAGTAGCGTAGTCAGTAAAGCCAGGGTCAATATGAAGCAGAGGTCAATAGTAATAGCTGGAACAGCAGAGCCAGGAAGCAAGAGAGAATCACAGGCAAAGACAAGAAGCAAATGAAGGTATACATAGACCGAGGGCGGGAGCTAGAACCATCTGGCCAGGCAGTGGTATGTTCTCCCACTCCTCAGCCTACCAGCCTGAGTGGTAGCAGATCGAGTCACTCTATCAGACCTAGGAGCAGATGCAGACTGATTAACCACGGACGTCGACACAGAAGCTGTGTCTGGCAGATCCTTTACAGGAATGCTTTTACCTATCCAAGCGATTCCGAGAATGTTTTCTTGTGACACATTGGACTTTATGTTATTGGTAAAATTGGGTTGATACATTCAGTATTTAATTGTAAAAAACACCAAAATTTTGCCACAAATTGGAAACATTTGCATTTTTAACAATTTAAATGTATCTGCTTGTAAGACAAATAGTTATCTTACACAAAATAGTTGCTAATTAACATTTCCCATATGTCTACTTTAGATTGGCAACAGTTTTTGGACATCCATTTATTTTTCTAGGACGATAAAAGGCATAGAACTTTAGCAGAAATTTCACACATTTTCAAGAAAATTTCAAAAGGCTATTTTTACAGGGACCAGTTCAGTTGCGAAGTGTCTTTGAAAGGCCCATACAATACAAACCGCCATAAATCACCCCATTGTAAAAACTGCACACCTCAAAGTATTCCAAAAGGCATTTAGAAAGTTTCTTAACCCTCAGGGTGTTCCATAAGAATTAAAGCAAAGTAGAGGTGAAATTTACAAATTTTAAAGGATCTGCCAGTCACAGCTTCTGTGTCAACGCCCATAGGTAATCAGTCTGCACCTGCTTCTATGTCTGTGAGACTGAGTCCATCTTCCACCACTCAGGATGGCAGGCTTAGGAGTGGGAGAGCCTATCACAGCCTGGCCAGACGGAGCTAGCTCCCGCCCACTGTCTATTTATACCTGCCTTTCCTGTTCCTCCTTGCTTGTGATTCTTCTCTGTTGGTTTCCTGGCCCTGCTGCAGCTTCTTGAACTATTTGTCCCTGCTTCTTATTGACCCTGGCTTACTGACTACTCTCCTGCTCTGCGTTTGGTACCTCGTACACTCCTGGTTTGACTCGGCTTGTTCACTACTCTCCTGCTCTGCGTTTGGTACCTCGTACACTCCTGGTTTGACTCGGCTCGTTCACTACTCCTGTTGCTCACGGTGTTGCCGTGGGCAACTGCCCCATTTCCCTTAGCTTCTGCGTACACTTGTCTGTTTGTCTGTCGTGCACTTATTGAGCGTAGGGACCGTCGCCCAGTTGTACCCCGTCGCCTAGGGCGGGTCGTTGCAAGTAGGCAGGGACTGAGTGGCGGGTAGATTAGGGCTCACTTGTCTGTTTCCCTACCCCCATCATTACACAAATTTCATTTTTTTTGCAGAAATTAATATATAATTCATTTTCTTCTGTAACACAGAAGGTTTTTACTAGAGAAACGCGGCTCAATATTTATTGCCCAGATTCTGGAGTTTTTAGAAATATTCCACACGTTTTCCTAGTGTGCTAATGGACTGAAACACAGACCTCAGAACCAATGGAGCACCCAGAGTACCAAAACAAAGGAAACACCCCAAAAAAGACCCCATTTTGGAAACTATGCCCAACAAGGAATTCCCCTAGGGGTGCAGTGAGCATTTTGACCACACAGGTGTTTCATAGATTTAATTAGAATTTGGACGTGTAAATGAAAAATTTAAATATTTACCAACAAGATGTCGATTTAGCTTAAAAAAACAACTATTTCCACAAGGAATAAAGTGGAAAAAGCCACCCAAAATATAAAAAGCAACTTCTCCAGAGCATGTAAATACCCCATATGTGGTCATAAACTGCTGCTTGGGCAAATGGCAGGGCTCAGAAGAGAAGGAGCGCCATTTGAATTTTAGAGCACAGATCTTTCTGGATTGTTTTCTTGGCAACATGTCACATTTGCAGAGCCCCTGAGGGACCAGTACAGTAGAAAATCCCCAAAGTGACTCCATTTAGGAAACTATACCCCTTGTGGAATTCATCTAGGGGTGTAGTGAGCATTTTGACCCCACAGGTGGTTTATAGTTTCTGTTAGAATTCAGCAGTGAAAAAAAAAAAAAACAGTTTTTCAATAAGACATAGCTTTAGCTCAAAATTTTACATTTTCTCAACAAATAAAGGAAAAAAATCCCCCAAACATTTGTAAAGCAACTTCTCCAGAGTACGGAACTACCTCATATGTGGTCATAAACTGCTGTTTGGGCACACGGTAGGGCTTAGAAGGGAAGGAGCGCCATTTGGCTTTTGAAGCACAGATTTCACTGGATTGGTTTCTTGGCACCATGTCGCTTTTGCAAAGCCCCTGTGGGACCAAAACAGTGGAGACTCCCCAAAAGTGACTCCATTTGGTAAACTACACCCCTTGAGGAATTAATTGGGTGTAGTGAGATTTTGACTCCACAGGTGTTTCCTAGATTGTATTAGAATTGGACAGTGAAAATCCAAGAATACATAGCTTTAACTCAAAGTTTTTCATCACAAATTTAAAGAGAAAAAGCAACCCAACATTTGTAAAGCAATTTCTGCCAAGTACGGCAATACCACATATGTGGTTATAAACTGCTGTTTGGGCACACTTCAGGGCTCAGCATGGAAGGCGCACCCTTTGGCTTTTGGAGTGCAGATTTTGCTGGATTGGTTTCTGGGCGCTCAGTCGCATTTGCAAAGCCGCTAAGGTACCAGTACAGTGGAAACCCCCCAAAAGTGACCTCATCTTGAAACTACACCCCTCAAGGTATTCACCTAGGGGTGTAGTGAGCTTGTTAACCCTGCAGGTGTTTTACAGAAATTAGTGTGCACTCGATGTTGCAGAGTGAAAATGGGATTTTTTTTCCATAGATATGCCATAATGTGGTGCCCAGCTTGTGCCACCATAAAAAGACAGCTCTCTAATTATTATGATGTGTTTCTCGGTTTTAAAAACACCCTACATGTGGCCCTAATCTTTTGCCTGGACATTTGACAGGGCTCATGAGTGAAAGAGTACCATGCAAAATTGAGCCCTAATTTGGCAACTTACAAAGCACTGATTCACAATTGCAGGACTCTGATGTAAAATAATAAAAGAAACCCCTGACATGTGACCCCATTTTGGAAACTGCAACTCTCAAGGCATTTATTAAGGGGTGTAGTGAGCATTTTCACCCCACAGGTCTTTTATGTAAATTATTGCACTGCGGATGGTGCAAAGTAAAAATTGAAATTTTTCCCCAGATATGCCATTTCAGTGGCAAATATGTCGTGCCCTGCTTGTGCCACTGGAGAACACACCCCAAAAATTGTTAAAAGGATTCTTCCGGGTATGTCGATGCCATATATGTGGAAGTAAACTGCTGTTTGGGCACAATGTAGGGCTCAGAAGGGAGGTAGCGCCATTTGGCTTTTGGAGCATGGATTTTGCTTCGTAGTAGTTTTGTTTGGAGTATTGCTGGTATTTCAATTTATAATGTGGAGGCATATGTAATCGATGTGGAGTACAGTAGGGCATAATAAGAGGGTATAATAATGTGGTAAAAAAAATTAAATAATCCATAGATGTGTGTTACGCTGTGAAGCAATCCTTTATGCACAGGCCAGTGTCACACTGAAAAATGGTGTGGTTTCTTATACCCTTTTTGGTACACACTCTGCACCTTTAAAGTGTGGGGAATTTTGCTGGGAAGTGTTGTCCTGCTATAATATGGGCACCCTCGCTTCCAGTAGATATGTTGTGGCCCTACTCTTCCTGGATCCCTAATTTTAGGGCCTTGATATATCGCCACTTAGAAAAGAAGAATTGCATATTTTTATTTCCTGACTTATTGGAGCCATAACTTATTTTATTTTTTCATAGACGTAGTGGTATGAGGGCAGTTTTTTGCGGGACGAGCTGTAGTTTTTATTGGTACCATTTTGGGGTACATGCGACATTTTGATCACTTTTTACCCTATTTTTTGGAAAACAAGGTAACCAAAAAAACAGCAATTCTAGCATCGTTTTTTTCAGTATTTTTATATAGCGTTCACGCATCATAAATTATATGTTAACTTTATTCTGCGGATCAGTAGGATTCCGGTGATACCAAATTTATAGCACTTCAAGGTGACCGAAAAACAGCAATTCTGGCATCGTATTTTTTTATTTTTGTATATAGCGTTCACCATGCGTTATAAATTACAAGCTAACCTTATTCTACGGGTCAGTACAATTCCGGACATTACCAAATTTATAGCACTTTTTTATTTCTACAACTTTTTTCACAATAAAATTACTTTTGTAAAAAGAATGTATTGTTTCTGTCGCCATGCTTTAAGAGATATAACTTTTGAATTTTTTAGTCGACGGAGCTGTATGAGGGTTTGTTTTTTGCAAGATAGTACCATTTTTGGATACATGCAACTTTTGATCACTTTTTATTCCAATTTTTGGAAGGCAAAGTGACTAAAAAACAGCAATTCTGGCAATGTTTTTCAGTAGTTTTTTTATACAGAGTTCACCGCGCGGGATAAATAAAATAATATTTTTATAATTCAGGCTGTTACAGATACGGCGATACCAAATATGTATAGTTTATTATTTTTTTCAATAATAAAGGGCTAGATAAATTAAAAAGGGCAATTGTGTTTTATTTTATTACTTGAAACTTTTACTGTATTTTTTACTACTTTTATTTTTACACATTTTTTTTAACATTTTTTTTGTTGTCCCACTAGGGGACTTGAAGGTTTGATTGATGTTGTAATACATTGCACTACCTACGTAGTCGATCACTGACAGCAATCCGATTATTCTCTGCCTCCGGGCGGGGCTTAATCTCGACTTCTGTAATCGGCAGAGCAGGAGGCCATTGTTAGGCCCCCTGTTGCCATAGTAGCAGTCGGCAGCCCTGCGATCGCATGGCAGGGCCGCTGATTTGCTACAAACCTCTAACATGCAGCGATCCCTTTCGATCGCTGCATCTAAAGGGTTAATGGCAGGGATCGTAGCTAGCTCCGGTCCCTGCCATTTCAGCAGAGTGTCAGCTGTAATATACAGCTGACACCCACCGCTGATGATGCCGGCTCAGCTTTTGATCCGGAAGCTGAGCCAGCGCCAACTTGCCGTCAGTACCGGAAGCCTTTTAGGCCCTGCCTCCAAGTAGGGCATAGGAAGCCTCCGTAGCCGGCAGACTGGGAGGCCAGTATTAGGCCTCCGGTTGCTATTGCAGCCACCAGCAACCCAGCGATCTCATTGCTGGGGGGCTCCGGTGGCTAAAAACCCCTCAGATGCTGCGATCTCTATTCTCTATTGAGCGCAGTATCTGAGGGGTTAATCGGCAGGATGGGAGGCTAGCTAACTGTATTGGGCTTTGCGGGAACCACTTCTCGACAGCGCCATATATAAACGGCGGATGTCGGGAAGGGTTAAAGGCTATGTAAACCTTTGAAAGCGATATTTAAAAAAAAAAAAATGTCAATCAGTTTGTTTTGTGCAACTTTATAATTAGTTTTTATAAAAAAATATTTTTGCTTTTTTTGAGATACAGCTACTTTGTATTCTGTATACAGAGCAGCTGTTTCTTACGCTGAATCCTGTACCTGTCAGGTCCGCGGGACTGAGGGGTTCAGTGTCAGCAGGTCCTGAGTGTCTCTGACATGCAGTATTGAGCTGTTACTCATCACATCTAAGTTCATAACTTAGATGTGATGGATTACAGGTGGACCCTGCAAGACCCACTGACACTGAACCCGTCAGTCCCGCAGACCTGACGGGAAAAGGATTTAGGGCATAATATCGCTGCTCTGTATACAGAATACAAAGAAGCTGTATCTCAAAAAAAGTAAAAATAATTTTTTCAATAAAAACTAATTAGAAAGTTGCACAAAACAAACTGATTGACCTTTTTATTTTTTATTTTTTTAAAAAAGCTTTTAGGTTTACATAGCCTTTAATTACTTAAAATAATACCTGGTAATAACAGACTTTTTTTCTTTCTAAATGCATTTTCTTTTTTACAGAAGTATTTAGACTATAATATATGAGAATGTATGAAATTCAGTAGTGAGAGGCTTTCAGAAATCCATCTGGTATTACATTGCATGGCCTCATGTCCAGGAAACACAATTAGATTTTTAACTTCAGCTGTACTAAGTGGTTGCATCCCAGGTGACCTGTAAGATAAGCTTTTCTAAATAATTTAAATTATGTGTCACCTTGAATCCCCTTTTGCTAGTTAAAACGGCTACCATCGGTCTGCTTATTTCTGCAAACTTACTAAAGGAAATGATGGCTTATTAAAATATTTATTGATATCAATGGATCACAGAATGCATGTAATGGGGAATCTGTTGTTATGTATTTTAACTGCCTATATTAATATTATTTAATTATTATCACTATTTTTACAGTGTGTAGCCTCATTCACAGAGGTGATGGGGCATGTTTTAACAACAACAAAAACCACAAAGTATGCCAGCCATAGAAACCCTTCTAACTGCCAGCAACAGATGCTTCCATAACACTGAGAAAGGTCCGACTGGACTGAAACATCGCACTGGTGGGTGAATAAATCCCTATGTATTTTGGAAGTGCTGCCTCGTCTCTATTTTGTCTTTGGCTTCCACAACACTGACAACCATAGATGTCCCCAAAAGTGCCAGCCACCAGGAGCGGATCCAGAATTCAATCCTTGAGAGGTGCAACGCTCGCCGCGGCAAATTTTGCTTTCTTTGGTCACTCTCCTAGCCACACTCTTAAATGTGTATATCCAGTAAGTTTGACATCTGTGGTATGTAAAGTATTTAAGGGTATTCTAAGAGATGAACTACTAAAGTATATAGCAGAGAAAGTCTAATAACTTATAACCAGCATGGATTCATGAAAACCAGGTCGTGCCTAACCAACATGCTCGGTTTCTATGAGGAGGTAAGTGCAAATCTGGATGTTGGTCATGCGGCTGATGTGATATATTTTGATTTTGCAGAAGCATTTGATACTATTCCACACAACAGTCTTGTTCTGAAACTACAGACACAGGAACTGGGGGACCATATATGCAAGTGGGTAAAGAATTGGTTAAGGGACAGAAAACAAAGAGTTGTTATAAATGGAACTTACTCAAAATGGGTTGAAGTCAGCAGCGGGGTACCACAAGGATAGGTGTTAGGCCCAATTCTTTTTAATCTTTTTTGGGATACTTAAAACTGAACTTGACTATAAAATATTACAGAAAGACCTAGATAAGCTGGCAACATGGGCAAAAACATGGCAGATTAAATTTAATGTCGATAAATGTAAATTAATGCAGCTAGGACGCAATAATATAATTAATTCATATACATTAAATGGAATAAGACTGGGGATAACGGAACAAGAGAAGGACCTGGGTATTCTAGTAACAAGTAAGCTAAGCAGCAGAACTCAATGTCAGGCAGCAGCTGCAAAAGCAAATGGGATTTTTGCGGTGTATAAAAAGAGAGATAAAAATCCGGGATTCAAATGTAACATTACCACTCTATAAATCCCTTGTAAGGCCACATCTAGAATATGGAATTCAGTTTTGGGCTCCACATTGTAAAAAGGACATAGGAGAACTGGAGAGGGTTCAAAGGCGGGCAACGAGATTATTAAATGGGATGGGAGGTGTCGCTTACAATGAAAGGCTAGAAAAATTGGGCTTGTTCAGCTTGGAAAAAAGACATTTTAGAGGGGATCTTATATATATATAAGTATATATGGGGTCAATACAGAGAACTAGCACATGATCTGTTCCTTCCAAGGACTCTACAAAGGACAAGGGAACACCCATTGCGTGTGGAAGAAAGACGTTTCAGACATCAATATAGAAAAGGGTTCTTTACAGTTAGAGTGGTCAAGCTATGGAATGCCCTTCCCCAAGAGGTAGTGATGGCAGATACTATGTCAGCATTTAAAAAACGGCTAGATGATTATTTACTGACAAATTGAATTCAGGGTTATAACTAATCAAGCAATGAATGACGGGTAATTTATTGAGAAAGGTTGAACCTGATGGACCTGTGTCTTTTTTCAACCTATGTAACTATGTAACTATTTAACACCATCAACAAAAATAGAAGAATTCAAGTGGAACATAAAAACACCTAATCACATGGTCATGGACAGACCTACTCTCGCTCTTTCAGTCAGGGACAAGTGTACGCTACCACTATACCTGCACCAATTTAACCAATAACACTGCCCTATAGGGACCATATAGAGGTTAGATTTCATTTTTACACACATGGTCTGCAGAGTATTATCCTGCTGCAAACCAAACAAGAAAATACAGTACTGATCCAACACAGTCTCTGGCAGAATACATAACAATTAAACAGGACCTCTCGTGACATGTCTGTTTTAGTAAATACTTTTATTACCCAAAAAATAACAACTCTGGAACATCTTTTCCTAAAACTCTGCATTGTGCCGTTCCTCTGTCATTCCTCTGGGAAATGGATGAATAAATTAACAAGTGTATGTGTGTTACCATTTTCTGTCCAATCATTGTTGACAGTATCAGACAGTCAGAAATACATTCTGTCTAAAAGGGGAATGGTGGCACTCTACTACTTTTGTAGTACTACTGATTAATTTGAACTATTGTGTGACAGCTGCAGTCCCACAAGACAGCTGTAGCCCTAAAGCTTGAAATACTTAGTTGCTTTACAAAAAGTCTCCATTTAGGCTTGGCCTTATTCATACATTTCCAATAGGAATAACAGAGGAACACCGAGTTCTAAGTAAAGATGCCCCAGAATTATAATTTCCTGGGTATATAAGATTTACTATAACATATATGTTAGGAGAGGTAACAGC